>NC_141828.1:3925024-4002524 GCF_982586985.1 Callionymus lyra
TTCTCTATTTTCTTTAAGGAGGGAGAGAGAGAGAGAGAGAGAAAGAGACGGGGGAGGGAGGAAGGAGGGATAGATGGATGATGGAAGGAAGGAAAGAAGGAAGGAAGGAAGGAAGGAGCTGAAAAGATAAACGTCACGTGATGGTTCCTCGGCTTCATTGTTTGACTGTATTTCCTCAGACATCGAGCAGATTCGCACCAACAACTGTTTCCTCCTCAGACTCCTCCTCCCGTACGAGCGACACCTGAAAGGTGAGACGGACAAACCTCTGCCGCTCATGAAGCCTCGGAAAGACGTGTGTCTGGAGAAGATGTCGGGCCTGAAGGTGAAGAGCGTCATGAACAAGAAGCTGAAGAACGCTGGTGGTCCCGGAGTGGAGGAGAAGCAGGTGGAGGCGGAGCCATCTCAGGTGAGTCGCTGTCATGAGATTCTACTTCTGATCGGTTTGACGCAGGATCACGCCTGAGTTATCATCATAATCTCAGGTTCTACGAATCGTTGCTCCGCCCTCCAACCGCTACGCTATTGGTTTATCCTCGAGGCCCCGCCTCGTTTCTGAGAAAACTTAATGAACTCGCCACCCAAGTGGCCACACTTCCTCCAACTGAGAACTCAGCGAGAAAGGTGGCTGCTGGGCGACGAGGTTAGAGGGCTTCGCACCAATTCGTAGAACCTGAGATTATGATGATAACTCAGGGATTCTATTTCATTTGGTGCTCCACCCTCTAACCACTTCGCTATTGGTTTAAACCCAAGGCGAAGCCCGACGGGATCAATGTACCCCCAGTTAGACGCCGCTCCTGACGGCAGCATCACTAGGGCCCCGCCAGCCCAGGATCAACATCCATTGGGGCCGCAGGCCTCGGAGGAATGGAAACGCTCAAAAACAGTATGAGGTCGGATGATGATCCTGTCGCCATGTTGAGGAGATAGGCTCTCGCGAAGGCTGAGGTGGACGCCCAAGAGGCTCCCAAGACAACACCCCGCGAATTGCCACTGAAGCTGCCACACAACGGGTGAAATGTGCCCCTAATTCGCTAGGAGCAGATCCACCCGCTGCCTGGTAGTCCTGGGTAATGGCCGATCTCACCCAATGAGAGACCTCTGAGGGAAGACCGGCTCACCAGGCCAACATCTACTGTTGCAAAAGAATAAGGCATCAGAGCGGCCGAATAAGGCCAGGCGCCGCAAAACAAAACCCGCACAGGACAACAGGTGAAGACGATCTTGATCAAGGTCCAAGTGGGGCGGCGGTTAGAAGGCCTGCAGCGTGAGAGTTGTTGCCAGGAAGGAGGCGTTGAGAACCTTCGGACGACGGAACGCTGGGATCGGACGCAAAGGGACTCAAAGGAAGACACTCAGGGCCAATGGGGAGAGCACAAGCTCACTCGTTCTCTTCGTGGATGTCAGGACCAGAAGGAGTTCTAGAAAAGCGCTATACAAATAAAAATTACTTACTTACTTACTTACTTAAAAGACAAAATGTCACTCATTTTCAGCAAGCCCAGCCGGTTGTGAGCTGCTGCCATGAGCCCCAGCGGGGGACACACAGCGTCTGCTGACGTCACATGACGGCAAGCTTCCAGCAACTGTGTTGTCAACTGGACTAAGTGCAAGAGCCACACTTTGAGAGGCAGACCCAGTACCAGGGGTTCCGTCAGAGTCCCCCCTGCCCGGGGAGTACAGCGCCACCACTATTGATCTCAGACTCCCCCGCTTTGCTCCCCGAACCAAGGGGAGGAGTCGCCGTGGAGGAGGAGAGGCAAACAGTAGCCGGCCAGCCAACTTAAGTGGGCAATGCGTAGTGGGGGGCAATCAGAGGCCCTGAGGTAGAAACGAAGAAGACATTTGAAGTTCTTCTTTTTGGCGTAGAGGTCCGCCACCGTTTGACCGGACCAAGACCATATCTTGGCAGCCACGACTCGGACAGACCCCATTCGTCCTGGACAGCCCCCCTTGACAGTCTGTCTGCTACTACATTCAGCACACCCGGCACATGCTGAGCTCTGAGAGAGAGCAGGTGACGGTCTGTCTAAAGCCAAATCTTCTTTTCCACACTCAGAAGGGCTGGGGATCTGACTCCACCTTAGCGATTCATGTACGCCACCGGTGGAGCTGTCTGATAGCACTAGGGCGTTGGACTGTGGCAGTTGGGGAGAGAGGTGAAGCAGGACGTTGTGAATTGCTTTCAACACTAGCCAGTTAATGTGTCTGTACACCTGTCTGTCCCAGACACTGCTGGCATGGGTCTGACCCGAGGTGACTCCCCAACCTGTCAGAGATGCGTCTGTGAACACCTAAGTGTAATGAAGGACGCAACCTAATGGAACTCTCCTTCTGAGGTTGGTTAGAGAGTTCCAAAAAACTTGATGTCCTGCAAAACCAAAGCGGGAATGCTCACATTTCGACCTCGGTCCCGCTTAGGGTCTAGCTTGAGACGACCAAACCATCTCTGGAGATCCCTCATATGCAGCAAGCCCAGCCGAACTGCCATGTGAGCTGCTGCCACGGGCCCCAGGAGGGATATAACAGCGCCTGCTGCCGTCCTTCTTCCTTCACCATGAACCCCAGGTTGGCAATATGGCTCAACATCTGCCCCTGACCTGGCAAGGATCAACCAGTCGCCAAATAGGTCAAGATCCTCACCCCAGTTGCTCTCATTGGTTCCAGTGCTGCCTCAACACACTTGGTGAAGGTCCTATGTGCCAGAGAGTAGCCAAACGGGAGTCGAGTGTATTGACACACGAGATCCTCAAGGGCAAAACGCAAGTACTTATGATGTCTCTCGACTATCAGAACGTGAAAGTACGCGTCGGTCCGGTCGATAGATGTCATCCAATATCCTGGACTTACACCTGTCAGCAGTGATTTTACCGTCAACATACGAAACGGGCGGGTGGCTATAAACCTATTCAAATAGCTGAACCCGCTCATCAGCTCTGCTGAGAAATAACTTGTTTCTAAGACAGGATAACTTCTCCTGTTCCGCCACGCGTGTCCAGAGAATCCCTGAAAACGCGGGGTTGACGGTCAAACTGGAGCGCATAGCCCCGCCTGATTTCTTCCCTCTGCAATCTGGAATGAAGTCAAAACCAGGCGACTCCAAGCCGAATAATGTTCCGTCAGAACAGCAGCCCTGACGAACCTTGGGTTGTCCTCCGGCTCCCCCCTGCCACTGTCACAGGGCGGGCCGTTGACGAAATGGCATCACACGAGTCGCATCTCCATCTCCTGAACCAACAGCGCATGTACTCGAGCTGGATTCACTAGAACCCCCACTCTACAAAAAAACCCGGCTCTGCAGGAGAAACGCGCGTAGAAACCTCAGATGTGTCGTGCATGTACCCTCTTACCCATGGAAGTCTCCCCAGCTCCCCAAGCACCCCTTAGTGTCACCGGAGATGACGAAACCCGATATGTGGAGGACTGTGCTGGAGAATTTACCCAGAGCTGATGTGAGTTCAGAACAGCGCGCGCGTCGGCACCGCGTCCAGTAAATTCTCAAGCTTTGCTGGCGGTCCTGACCTGCTCGCTCGGGAGATCCAACCGCCACGCACCTCTCCAACTGCCTGATCTGCAGGGGCGGTAGCTCCTCGCCCTCATCTGGTCTCGGAACGGCGAGAAAACCCTGCACGTAAAGATTCCATGGTGCGTCCGTTCTATGGCTTTTCTCTGCCGCTTAAAGTGACACCATCCATGGCGCCGGGATTTCTTGACAACGCTGTGAGGGAAGGAACAACCTCTGCTCAACATAGACATGTCCGCTCTACTTTCTTTTACCTCATCAGCTGTCAAACCCTGTCAGACCAGCGCATGTCAACACGGAGGTGAAGTAAACAGAGCTGATTAAGCCGGTCTCGTGGACATCTGCTTATAGTTGAACCGGCTAGCTGGAGATCCTGATCTCGAAAATAGGTCTCAAACATGTCACCCACCACATGTCCCGTCATCAGGGGCGGCAGCGCGACCCTGCAGGATCCCAGGATGGATTGAAACCCATGGCTCCGGGGCGCACCGTTCCATGGCACTCCTGCCCAGAAACACCGGGACACCGGCTGCTCTCGAAACTCTTGTAGGGGAGAAAAAAAAGCCACCGGGCAACGTCAGCATAATGAGTTTCCATATTCTTACCTGGTCAGATGACGAAACCCACCGGGTTTGTCACACGGAAGTGAGTAAACACAGCTCATTGAGCTGGTCTCGTGGACATCTGTATCTTAAAGGGCAATAAAAGACAGTGATCAGGGTCTGTCCCTCATCTGTGTGGACAGACCCGACTATGAAAGAACTAAGTTTAAGACTTTAAGTTATGTGGTGAGAGTAAAAACCTCGCCGGCTCTGAGGGCGGAACATCATAGCTTAGCATTAGCAGCAAAGACTTCAAAACATGCGAGTAACTTCCTGTCACAGGCTTGAAGCTGCGAGCTCTGCCAGTTACACTCTCTCATAATCAACCACAGAAGAATCATCCGTTTCATGTCCTCTATTGCCATAAAGTGTATTTTATAGAAGGAGGAGACGTCTGTGTCCAAGAGGTCCGGCTCCTCATGGGAAAACTCCCACACCAGACCTCTGGGGATATTCGTGAAATCTCGGGAAAAATATAGACAAACTTACCAAAGATGTCTATGTTTCAGCCGAGCAGATCCCGGAACCTCCTCCAGGAGAGCAAATGCACGTGTCATCCTGAGGAGGGCAGCCTCTGTGGTTCTCCTCTACCTCATCTGCAGTACACTGTAGAAGTGAACCCGTCGAGTGCTCTGCAGGAGGGCCATGTTGTCTGCAAGAGATACTTACGTGGATCACTCTCGCATACCTCATGGCCGATCTCATGCAGCGAGCCAGTCGTCCTCCTCGTCGCGGTCTGTTAATGATCGAGGTACGACTCAGCTCGATTCATCAGGGCCAAACAACCTTGTCGAGTGCACAAGACTGCCTTGTTGTTTTCGAGGCAGACTCTTATTAAACAACATTGCGTTAACCTGTCTTGATCATAATCATGATCTCTGAGGCGTCGTGGGTCAACAAGCCTCGAACGCCTTCCGTCGCTGTCAAGAGCCGTGGGAAGCGCTGGGCAGGCCACACAATCATCAGCGTGTGATTGGTCGAGACAAACGAAGCATGTGTGTCTCTTCAGGGAGTCTAAGAGCTTCATGACACATTTGTTCACTTCTATCTTCATTCGCCATCATTACATTCCACTGTCAGGAGCTTCTGCTGAGTTGTTAAGGAGGAAGTGCTGCGAGTGTTTCCCGCCTTTATAGGAAGTGACTGAACCAGCTGAGTGGAGAGTTCATTAAGCTTTCTCAGAGACGAGGCGGGGCCTCGAGGATAAACTAAGAGCGAAGCGGTTAGAGGGCGGAGAACCAAATGACATAGAACTGAGAAACTTTAAAACATCGCAGTTACACTGTTCTACCAAGAGAGGGCGCCACAAACAAACAATTTTACACTCTTGGTTTCCAAAGCAGAACTTTGTTAAAACGACGCTTGTTCTCACAGATGGAAACAAAGGACTTCAGGTGTCGAACTAAAGTAAAAGATGTTTGATCGTGTGCAACATGACGTTAATGATATAATGAAAATATAATGAAAATATAATTAAATATAATCACTGTAACACAGACGTCACTTTGTCTAAACAAGTCACATGACTTGACTAATGTGTTGTGTTGGTGTAAATGATTTAGTTTTATAATAATATCTACAAATAACTCCCCAGTTACTGCTCTAACCCTGGTTCTAAGAAGTCTACAGGCTGTAGGTCTGAAATGGTCTGTATTATTTCAAGTTGGGTGAACTGTTGCTCTAAACAAGGTGAAAAAGATGCTTTTTTTAATTTCAAGCGTCCAGAGCTTGGCAACATTCACTTGTAGTTCTCTCACTGAGCACAAGGGGAGACATATTGTCATGAAGCCAACAGGCTTAGAATAACTGGATAACTTTGACTGTAACGTCCCACAAGCTCATTGTCTATGTCTATTGGAGAATGATGTGATCACCTGTCTTTAATCTCTGCTTCCAGACTTCAATGGAAGAGAATCCAGACTCGGCCGTCAAGAGGGAGTCGTACCTGAGAGACGAGCCGATCGTTATCGAGGAGGAGGAGCTACATCTGACCCTGAAGAAGGAGGAGTCGTCCTCGCTAGGCTCAAAAGATCTGGACTGCAGGTCTTCACTGACCCGCCTGCCCCTCCACGCCAGACCCGGCCTTCAGCCCGAGTGGCGGCAGATCAGCGAAGTCCTTCATGCTAAACTCACCTCTGACCCACAAACTGAAGGTCATTTCCTTCCCAAGAATCTGTACCTGCCACATCACTGGGATCTGAAAAAATCTGGTTCTCGGCATGAGTCCACTTCCCGGGTCAAAGACCTGGACAGTCACGGGGGACGAGTGGGGAAGGTATTGCCTATTTGCAAAGAGGCAGAGAGACAGCCGGTGGACCTGAGCTCTGACTCTTCACTAGAGACCGACGAATATCTAAAGAAAGACTGTGGGGCTCAGATGGCATATAAGTCCAGTCAGGGTGTCATGTCTCCTCTGGCCAAGAAGAAGCTTCTGTCCCAGGTCTGCGAGTCCAGAAACTTTTCTTACGCTCCCTCTCAGAGGGAGGACAAGAGAAAGGTGGAGGAGGAGATTTTGGCAGCGAGGCTAGACAATATCCCAGAAGTGGCTCCGATATTCCGGCCGTCAGTCATCCAACACGCCCAGAGCAGCAGACATGGCGCTGGTGTATCGGAGAATTGCAGGACTGGCCTTCAAAGCCAGGCAGCACCTCCATGGCAGCCTTACCTCCCAAGAGTCCTGTCCCAGGAAGAGGCGGTGGGTGACAAACTGCTCCAGAATCAGTCGGCTCAGGGCGGTGCATTCGACTGCTACTCGTCTCCACACCTGCACAGCCTCTACCGTCAGACGTGCCTGAGCCAGGAGAGGAAAGTGCACCAAGAGCACTACAGCAGGGACGGAGAGGGTAGCAAGTTCATGTGTGCTGGTCTGGAACAGGAGGGTTTAGCCTTCAGAACCAACTACTCAGACAAGACCCACGAAATCCTGGAGGATGAGAATGAACCCAGAGACTTTACCATCTCTAAACCTTCAAGAGGCTCGTCCTTCTCCAAACCAGGCAATCTGCCGTACTCTATCTTGACCCAGGGTCCGGACTCCCATCCGAAAGCCTGTCGGGTTTCCCCCATGACCGTCTCGCCCAGAAAGAGCCCAGCAGAACAGTCGTTCCCAAGCCCCAAGTCCTCTTCAGACCCTTCTTTCAATGGCACAATACACCCCAGAAAACGGGTTTTATCTGAAAACGAAGGTGTAGACGTACTCGACAGGAAAGTCCGGGTGGTGACCCCGATCCACCCGGCCTGTGCCATCAGACGAAGCGACCCGGAAGAACTGAAGCTCGCTGAGCCGGGCCATGCAGTCCACATCAACAACCACCTTCCCGATGGGCCCTCCTACCCTTCCCCACATACCACCGCACACCTCTATGCTGGCCTGTACCCAGGGCTGGTCACAGTGGCGGGTCAGGACGGACTCCAGCACCATCCAGGCCTTCAGTACTTGAAGAGCCAGTCAGCGGTGTCACCCCTTATGCCCCCCCTCGCCTTCCACTCCATGATGCTGCACCGGCAGCTGCTGGCTTCCAACCCCGGAACGCACCACTTCTACAGACATCCAGGGGGCGCCGCCTTGTACGGAGACCTGCTCCACCACCTGTACCCCCTCTCCACCCTCCCCCCCTCACAGCTATCCTCGGTGCACCCTAGTACCAGACTGTGATGGTCCTTATTTCATCCTCAGCCACAAACACTGACTCAAGTCATCAGACTTTTTTAAACTTATATTCTTTGCACTGTTGTGTATTTTTATCACCACAATATTTGTCGTCTTCTTATTTGCACAGATTCTAATGTGTTCACCGATCGCCTGGAAAAGTCGGCGTGTTCAGAAAAGATTTGTTCACGAAAACACTACGACTCACCTGAACCTTCAAAGTGTTTCTAAGTGTTTCACGATTTCTCGACGAAACAAATGAATCCAAATGTCTTAATGTCTGTTTTTATTCAGTTCACACTCATGCCTCACCTGCACAGGTGCATCCAATCACCGGGCGACTACATTGGTGCTTAAAACAGTTTAACATGACAACACTTGAGAGTCCACTGAGTCAAGTTCTCCCTCATCCACCTCTTCATTTCCTCCCGTTTCCTCCCCTGCTCCTCCTGCTCCTCCTGCTCCTCCTGCTCCTCCTGCTCCTCCTGCTCCTCCTGCTCCCCCATCCACGTCCTACCTCTTGACCAGCCGTTTACATCCATTCGGGGGATTTTATTTTGAAGGGTTGGAACTCAAAACATGTTTCTACACTGAAGTCAAGACATCGTAGAATATTGTGGTTCACTGATCACTGTGATGTCATGATGTTGTGATATGATGATGTCATGATATGATGATGTCATGATATGATGTCATGATATGATGTCATGATATGATGATGTCATGATATGATGTCATGATATGATGTCATGATATGATGTCATGATATGATGATTTCATGATATGATGTCATGATATGATGATTTCATGATATGATGTCATGATATGATGATTTCATGATATGATGTCATGATATGATGATTTCATGATATGATGTCATGATATGATGTCATGATGTCATGATATGATGTCATGATATGATGTCATGATATGATGTCATGATATGATGTCATGATATGATGATTTCATGATATGATGTCATGATATGATGATTTCATGATATGATGTCATGATATGATGATTTCATGATATGATGTCATGATATGATGTCATGATATGATGTCATGAAATGATAATTTCATGATATGATGTCATGAAATGAAATGATAATTTCATGATATGATGATTTCATGATATGATGATTTCATGATATGATGTCATGATATGATGATTTCATGATATGATGTCATGATATGATGATTTCATGATATGATGTCATGATATGATGATTTAATGATATGATGTCATGATATGATGTCATGATGTCATGATATGATGTCATGATATGATGTCATGATATGATTGATTTCATGATATGATGTCATGATATGATGTCATGATATGATTTCATGATATGATGTCATGATATGATGTCATGATATGATTTCATGATATGATGTCATGATATGATGTCATGATATGATGTCATGATATGATGTCATGATATGATTTCATGATATGATGTCATGATATGATGTCATGATATGATGTCATGATATGATGTCATGATATGATTTAATGATATGATGTCATGATATGATGTCATGATATGATGTCATGATATGATGTCATGATATGATGTCATGATATGATGTCATGATATGATGTCATGATATGATTTAATGATATGATGTCATGATATGATGTCATGATATGATGTCATGATATGATGTCATGATATGATGTCATGATATGATGTCATGATATGATGTCATGATATGATGTCATGATATGATTTCATGATATGATGTCATGATATGATGTCATGACACGCTGTAAAGAGTAACGTCTTCTACATATTTCAACGTTTATTGCTTGAATTAAGCAAAGAGTGCAGAAGCTTCAACTCGTAACTATGGCAACAAGCTATGATCACTGTAACAAGAGGATCTTCATCATCATCTTCATCAACATCATCATCATCATCTTCATCAACATCATCATCATCATCATCATCTTCATCAACATCATCATCATCAACATCATCATCTTCATCATCATCTTCATCATCTTCATCAACATCATCATCTTCATCATCATCCTCATCTTCATCATCATCTTCATCATCTTCATCTTCATCATCATCTTCATCATCATCCTCATCTTCATCATCATCTTCATCAACATCATCATCTTCATCATCATCTTCATCAACATCATCATCTTCATCATCTTCATCATCATCTTCATCAACATCATCATCTTCATCAACATCATCTTCATCACCTTCATCATCATCATCTTCATCATCATCTTCATCAACATCATCTTCATCTTCATCATCATCTTCATCATCATCTTCATCATCATCTTCATCATCATCATCATCTTCATCATCTTCATCATCATCATCATCATCATCTTCATCTTCATCAACATCATCTTCATCTTCATCATCATCTTCATCATCATCTTCATCATCATCGTCATCATCATCATCATCATCTTCATCATCATCTTCATCATCATCTTCATCATCATCTTCATCAACATCATCTTCATCTTCATCATCATCTTCATCATCATCTTCATCATCATCTTCATCATCATCATCTTCATCATCATCTTCATCATCATCTTCATCATCATCTTCATCATCATCATCTTCATCATCATCTTCATCATCATCTTCATCATCATCTTCATCAACATCATCTTCATCTTCATCTTCATCATCATCTTCATCATCATCTTCATCATCATCTTCATCATCATCATCTTCATCATCATCATCATCATCATCATCATCTTCATCATCATCTTCATCATCATCATCATCATCATCATCATCCTGTTGCTAGTCTGACAAGTTTCCAGTTCATAGGTAAGTTAGTAGATCAACCAAGTTCAGCCCAGGATGAGTTCAAGTGTCTCCACCTGATCCACTCGTGGCTCAACACTGGAACCTTCGCTAACTTTGTGGCACCAACAGCGTAAACGAGTGAGAAGATCCAGGTTCTGATGGAAAGTTTCTCCGACACGACTGTAGCCGTGACACATATTCATGACTCGAACAGACTTTCAATCTCAAAGTACAATGTTGTGCCTTCATGAGCTGCAGGTCGATGTTGTGTAGAAACATGTCGATGTTGTGTAGAAACATGTCGATGTTGTGTAGAAACATGTCGATGTTGTGTAGAAACATGTGTTGCTGACTCGTGCTTGAGCGACAGGCAGTTATTTTAGTTCAACCTCACAGTCGTCAGCGAGGAAACACCTGCTCCGACTGTAACAACCACTAGAATCACATCCAGGATTGAAAGATTCAAACTCAGCTGGTGATTCGAAAGACAATAATAATGAAAGTGTTTGTGTGTAAAGTTCCAAGATCTGAAGATTCCAGACAAAAGTCGACTCCTGTGCAGAACCTTGGTTCCACGTTCCTCGTGTACATACGACTGTAGATCTCGCTGTCATATCATTGTTATAATCTGTAAATAGTATAAAACAGTATAAAAGTCACTCAATCTGACTGTGACATGAAACACTAAGAATGATGTTTTTGATACAGTCGCCATCTGTTTACCGCTCACTCAAAATAAAATGTTTTTTTACGATATGACCTCCTGTATATTTAATTAAAATATTTTACTATCTTTGCTCCTCACGCGTCTTCTTTGTAGGCTTCACTCACGAGCTCTAGCTCAAGACGAGCTGAAGGCTGATCTTCTGAGTCGAGGATCTCACCAGAGACTCCGGTGACACACTTTCAAATGTCCTCAGACATGGAGGTGCTGCTCTGAGACCTTCAAACACCAAACACTTTGTTCTCGTCACACTCTGTCCCTCACGATGCATGAGAAGGTTTGAGGCGTCGCTCAGACTCTGTCCTGGACCAGCTCTGACACCAGGGGATCGAGGCCCATATTGGACCTCAGCTCTATCAACAAGTCCCGCCTTCATAGCTGCAGTCAGGAGGCATCAGAAGTTTCTGCTCCATCGACCCAGAAGTCGAGTGTTTCATAAACTCTGTCCAGGACCGTCAGGAGGTGTGTGGAGGCACCGATCTTCACCCATCTGGTCGACTGGTAGATCCGGGTCAGAAGCAGACATGAGTGTTCAGGCCTAGAACCATATTTCCTCTCTGGTGCTGTGTCTCAAATCGCATACTTGTGTACTCAAGGTTAGTATTTTTAGTGCGTAAGTGCGTCTCAATTCTTAGTATGTAAAGTTAGTGCTCCATACTCACTAGATTGTTACTAAAACACACAAAACTGAGTATGAATCGATGACACTTTCTACACTAAACGGCTCCATCCTAGTAACGTTTTAAACTGAAGTTACGTCATATATATATATATATATATCAGTGGTTTTTAACCTGAGTCAGTCTCAGGGGTTCAGAGGCTCCGCCGCTGAGGTCCGGACTCACAGAATTATGGTATAAATTCATGACACACTTGAGCATCACTGGCTGCAGACGATCCTGTTTCACTGTTTGTTCAACCAGTGCTGCAGTGAAGTTAGTGCGACTGTCGTGTAGTACTAGTGTTAATACTTGAATCCATATGTTGGGAAAAATAATAAAGTGGACGAATATGTACAATGGATTCACATGTATACTGATGAGTGAGTACTACCTCATGATTTTCAAAGTTGAGCAACTCTAGTCTCGCACCAGCAAAACTGAAGGAACACTTCTTGAAGCTGCAAGAAGACGAGGAATCATATTTTATTTTTCACTAAAGAGGGGTTCGGTGAATGTATATGAAACTGGTGGTTCGGTTCCTCCAACAAGATTAACAACCACTGATATATATGTATATTCATAAAAGTACATGTGTATTTTCAGCAGCAGTACGAGGATAAACACGTCTTCGCTGCTGATACAAACTTAAATATCTCGTGAATATTTCGATTCTCATATTTTTTATTTATTTCTTACGTACTATCTGTGGAGGATTAGTTACTAGTTAGTACGTACACTATCCTGATGATACTAACTTCTAGTATACTAAGAGAAGTATGTTTGAGACATACTATCTGTGGAGGATTAGTTACTAGTTAGTACGTACACTATCCTGATGATACTAACTTCTAGTATACTAAGAGAAGTATGTTTGAGACATACTATCTGTGGAGGATTAGTTACTAGTTAGTACGTACACTATCCTGATGATACTAACTTCTAGTATACTAAGAGAAGTATGTTTGAGACATACTATCTGTGGAGGATTAGTTACTAGTTAGTACGTACACTATCCTGATGATACTAACTTCTAGTATACTAAGAGAAGTATGTTTGAGATATACTATCTGTGGAGGATTAGTTACTAGTTATTACGTACACTATCCTGATGACACTAACTTCTAGTATACTAAGAGAAGCATGTTTGAGACATACTATCTGTGGAGGATTAGTTACTAGTTAGTACGTACACTATCCTGATGATACTAACTTCTAGTATACTAAGAGAAGTATGTGATTTGAGACATACTATCTGTGGAGGATTATTTACTAGTTAGTACGTACACTATCCTGATGATACTAACTTCTAGTATACTAACAGAAGTATGTTTGAGACATACTATCTGTGGAGGATTAGTTACTAGTTAGTATGTACACTATCCTGATGATACTAACTTCTAGTATACTAAGAGAAGTATGTGATTTGAGACATACTATCTGTGGAGGATTAGTTACTAGTTAGTACGTACACTATCCTGATGATACTAACTTCTAGTATACTAAGAGAAGTATGTTTGAGACATACTATCTGTGGAGGATTAGTTACTAGTTAGTATGTACACTATCCTGATGATACTAACTTCTAGTATACTAAGAGAAGTATGTGATTTGAGACATACTATCTGTGGAGGATTAGTTACTAGTTAGTACGTACACTATCCTGATGACACTAACTTCTAGTATACTAAGAGAAGTATGTTTGAGACATACTATCTGTGGAGGATTATTTACTAGTTAGTACGTACACTATCCTGATGATACTAACTTCTAGTATACTAAGAGAAGTATGTTTGAGACATACTATCTATAGAGGAGTAGTTACTAGTTAGTATGTACACTATCCTGATGATACTAACTTCTAGTATACTAAGAGAAGTATGTTTGAGACATACTATCTGTGGAGGATTAGTTACTAGTTAGTACGTACACTATCCTGATGATAATAACTTCTAGTATACTAAGAGAAGTATGTTTGAGACATACTATCTGTGGAGGATTAGTTACTAGTTAGTACATACACTATCCTGATGACACTAACTTCTAGTATACTAAGAGAAGTATGTTTGAGACATACTATCTGTGGAGGATTAGTTACTAGTTAGTACGTACACTATCCTGATGATACTAACTTCTAGTATACTAAGAGAAGTATGTTTGAGACATACTATCTGTGGAGGATTAGTTACTAGTTAGTACGTACACTATCCTGATGATACTAACTTCTAGTATACTAAGAGAAGTATGTTTGAGACATACTATCTGTGGAGGATTAGTTACTAGTTAGTATGTACACTATCCTGATGATACTAACTTCTAGTATACTAAGAGAAGTATGTGATTTGAGACATACTATCTGTGGAGGATTAGTTACTAGTTAGTATGTACACTATCCTGATGACACTAACTTCTAGTATACTAAGAGAAGCATGTTTGAGACATACTATCTGTGGAGGATTAGTTACTAGTTAGTACGTACACTATCCTGATGATACTAACTTCTAGTATACTAAGAGAAGTATGTGATTTGAGACATACTATCTGTGGAGGATTATTTACTAGTTAGTACGTACACTATCCTGATGATACTAACTTCTAGTATACTAACAGAAGTATGTTTGAGACATACTATCTGTGGAGGATTAGTTACTAGTTAGTATGTACACTATCCTGATGATACTAACTTCTAGTATACTAAGAGAAGTATGTGATTTGAGACATACTATCTGTGGAGGATTAGTTACTAGTTAGTACGTACACTATCCTGATGATACTAACTTCTAGTATACTAAGAGAAGTATGTTTGAGACATACTATCTGTGGAGGATTAGTTACTAGTTAGTATGTACACTATCCTGATGATACTAACTTCTAGTATACTAAGAGAAGTATGTGATTTGAGACATACTATCTGTGGAGGATTAGTTACTAGTTAGTACGTACACTATCCTGATGACACTAACTTCTAGTATACTAAGAGAAGTATGTTTGAGACATACTATCTGTGGAGGATTATTTACTAGTTAGTACGTACACTATCCTGATGATACTAACTTCTAGTATACTAAGAGAAGTATGTTTGAGACATACTATCTATAGAGGAGTAGTTACTAGTTAGTATGTACACTATCCTGATGATACTAACTTCTAGTATACTAAGAGAAGTATGTTTGAGACATACTATCTGTGGAGGATTAGTTACTAGTTAGTACGTACACTATCCTGATGATAATAACTTCTAGTATACTAAGAGAAGTATGTTTGAGACATACTATCTGTGGAGGATTAGTTACTAGTTAGTACGTACACTATCCTGATGACACTAACTTCTAGTATACTAAGAGAAGTATGTTTGAGACATACTATCTGTGGAGGATTAGTTACTAGTTAGTACGTACACTATCCTGATGATACTAACTTCTAGTATACTAAGAGAAGTATGTTTGAGACATACTATCTGTGGAGGATTAGTTACTAGTTAGTACGTACACTATCCTGATGATACTAACTTCTAGTATACTAAGAGAAGTATGTTTGAGACATACTATCTGTGGAGGATTAGTTACTAGTTAGTACGTACACTATCCTGATGATACTAACTTCTAGTATACTAAGAGAAGTATCTTTGAGACATACTATCTGTGGAGGATTAGTTACTAGTTAGTAAGTACACTATCCTGATGATACTAACTTCTAGTAAACTAAGAGAAGTATGTTTGAGATATACTATCTGTGGAGGATTAGTTACTAGTTATTACGTACACTATCCTGATGACACTAACTTCTAGTATACTAAGAGAAGCATGTTTGAGACATACTATCTGTGGAGGATTAGTTACTAGTTAGTACGTACACTATCCTGATGATACTAACTTCTAGTATACTAAGAGAAGTATGTGAGTTGAGACATACTATCTGTGGAGGATTATTTACTAGTTAGTACGTACACTATCCTGATGATACTAACTTCTAGTATACTAACAGAAGTATGTTTGAGACATACTATCTGTGGAGGATTAGTTACTAGTTAGTATGTACACTATCCTGATGATACTAACTTCTAGTATACTAAGAGAAGTATGTGATTTGAGACATACTATCTGTGGAGGATTAGTTACTAGTTAGTACGTACACTATCCTGATGATACTAACTTCTAGTATACTAAGAGAAGTATGTTTGAGACATACTATCTGTGGAGGATTAGTTACTAGTTAGTATGTACACTATCCTGATGATACTAACTTCTAGTATACTAAGAGAAGTATGTGATTTGAGACATACTATCTGTGGAGGATTAGTTACTAGTTAGTACGTACACTATCCTGATGACACTAACTTCTAGTATACTAAGAGAAGTATGTTTGAGACATACTATCTGTGGAGGATTATTTACTAGTTAGTACGTACACTATCCTGATGATACTAACTTCTAGTATACTAAGAGAAGTATGTTTGAGACATACTATCTGTAGAGGAGTAGTAACTAGTTAGTATGTACACTATCCTGATGATACTAACTTCTAGTATACTAAGAGAAGTATGTTTGAGACATACTATCTGTGGAGGATTAGTTACTAGTTAGTACGTACACTATCCTGATGATACTAACTTCTAGTATACTAAGAGAAGTATGTTTGAGACATACTATCTGTGGAGGATTAGTTACTAGTTAGTACGTACACTATCCTGATGATACTAACTTCTAGTATACTAAGAGAAGTATGTTTGAGACAAACTATCTGTGGAGGATTAGTTACTAGTTAGTACGTACACTATCCTGATGATACTAACTTCTAGTATACTAAGAGAAGTATGTTTGAGACATACTATCTGTGGAGGATTAGTTACTAGTTAGTACGTACACTATCCTGATGATACTAACTTCTAGTATACTAAGAGAAGTATGTTTGAGACATACTATCTGTGGAGGATTAGTTACTAGTTAGTATGTACACTATCCTGATGATACTAACTTCTAGTATACTAAGAGAAGTATGTTTGATACATACTATCTGTGGAGGTTTAGTTACTAGTTAGTACGTACACTATCCTAATGATACTAACTTCTAGTATACTAAGAGAAGTATGTTTGAGACATACTATCTGTGGAGGATTAGTTACTAGTTAGTATGTACACTATCCTGATGATACTAACTTCTAGTATACTAAGAGAAGTATGTTTGAGACATACTATCTGTGGAGGATTAGTTACTAGTTAGTACGTACACTATCCTGATGCATACTTACTTCTAGTATACTAAGAGAAGTATGTTTGAGACATACTATCTGTGGAGGATTAGTTACTAGTTAGTACGTACACTATCCTGATGCATACTAACTTCTAGTATACTAAGAGAAGTATGTTTGAGACATACTATCTGTGGAGGATTAGTTACTAGTTAGTACATACACTTTCCTGATGATACTAACTTCTAGTATACTTAGAGAATTATGTTTGAGACATACTATCTGTGGAGGATTAGTTACTAGTTAGTATGTACACTATCCTGATGATACTAACTTCTAGTATACTAAGAGAAGTATGTGATTTGAGACATACTATCTGTGGAGGATTAGTTACTAGTTAGTACGTACACTATCCTGATGATACTAACTTCTAGTATACTAAGAGAAGTATGTTTGAGACATACTATCTGTGGAGGATTAGTTACTAGTTAGTACGTACACTATCCTGATGATACTAACTTCTAGTATACTAAGAGAAGTATGTTTGAGACATACTATCTGTGGAGGATTAGTTACTAGTTAGTATGTACACTATCCTGATGATACTAACTTCTAGTATACTAAGAGAAGTATGTTTGAGACATACTATCTGTGGAGGATTAGGTACTAGTTGGTACGTACACTATCCTGATGATACTAACTTCTAGTATACTAAGAAAAGTATGTTTGAGACATACTATCTGTGGAGGATTAGTTACTAGTTAGTACGTACACTATCCTGATGATACTAACTTCTAGTATACTAAGAGAAGTATGTTTGAGACATACTATCTGTGGAGGATTAGTTGCTAGTTAGTACGTACACTATCCTGATGATACTAACTTCTAGTATACTAAGAGAAGTATGTTTGAGACATACTATCTGTGGAGGATTAGGTACTAGTTGGTACGTACACTATCCTGATGATACTAACTTCTAGTATACTAAGAGAAGTATGTTTGAGACATACTATCTGTGGAGGATTAGTTACTAGTTAGTACGTACACTATCCTGATGATACTAACTTCTAGTATACTAAGAGAAGTATGTTTGAGACATACTATCTGTGGAGGATTAGTTACTAGTTAGTATGTACACTATCCTGATGATACTAACTTCTAGTATACTAAGAGAAGTATGTTTGAGACATACTATCTGTGGAGGATTAGTTACTAGTTAGTACGTACACTATCCTGATGATACTAACTTCTAGTATACTAAGAGAAGTATGTTTGAGACATACTATCTGTGGAGGATTAGTTACTAGTTAGTATGTACACTATCCTGATGATACTAACTTCTAGTATACTAAGAGAAGTATGTTTGAGACATACTATCTGTGGAGGATTAGTTACTAGTTAGTACGTACACTATCCTGATGCATACTTACTTCTAGTATACTAAGAGAAGTATGTTTGAGACGTACTATCTGTAGAGGATTAGTTACTAGTTAGTACATACACTTTCCTGATGATACTAACTTCTAGTATACTGAGAGAATTATGTTTGAGACATACTATCTGTGGAGGATTAGTTACTAGTTAGTATGTACACTATCCTGATGATACTAACTTCTAGTATACTAAGAGAAGTATGTGATTTGAGACATACTATCTGTGGAGGATTAGTTACTAGTTAGTACGTACACTATCCTGATGATACTAACTTCTAGTATACTAAGAGAAGTATGTTTGAGACATACTATCTGTGGAGGATTAGTTACTAGTTAGTATGTACACTATCCTGATGATACTAACTTCTAGTATACTAAGAGAAGTATGTTTGAGACATACTATCTGTGGAGGATTAGTTACTAGTTAGTACGTACACTATCCTGATGATACTAACTTCTAGTATACTAAGAGAAGTATGTTTGAGACATACTATCTGTGGAGGATTAGTTACTAGTTAGTATGTACACTATCCTGATGATACTAACTTCTAGTATACTAAGAGAAGTATGTTTGAGACATACTATCTGTGGAGGATTAGTTACTAGTTAGTATGTACACTATCCTGATGATACTAACTTCTAGTGTACTAAGAGAAGTATGTTTGAGACATACTATCTGTGGAGGATTAGGTACTAGTTGGTACGTACACTATCCTGATGATACTAACTTCTAGTATACTAACAGAAGTATGTTTGAGACATACTATCTGTGGAGGATTAGTTACTAGTTAGTACGTACACTATCCTGATGATACTAACTTCTAGTATACTAAGAGAAGTATGTTTGAGACATACTATCTGTGGAGGATTAGTTACTAGTTAGTACGTACACTATCCTGATGATACTAACTTCTAGTATACTAAGAGAAGTATGTTTGAGACATACTATCTGTGGAGGATTAGTTACTAGTTAGTACGTACACTATCCTGATGATACTAACTTCTAGTATACTAAGAGAAGTATGTGATTTGAGACATACTATCTGTGGAGGATTAGTTACTAGTTAGTACGTACACTATCCTGATGATACTAACTTCTAGTGTACTAAGAGAAGTATGTTTGAGACATACTATCTGTGGAGGATTAGTTACTAGTTAGTACGTACACTATCCTGATGATACTAACTTCTAGTATACTAAGAGAAGTATGTTTGAGACATACTATCTGTGGAGGATTAGTTACTAGTTAGTACGTACACTATCCTGATGATACTAACTTCTAGTATACTAAGAGAAGTATGTGATTTGAGACATACTATCTGTGGAGGATTAGTTACTAGTTAGTACGTACACTATCCTGATGATACTAACTTCTAGTGTACTAAGAGAAGTATGTTTGAGACATACTATCTGTGGAGGATTAGTTACTAGTTAGTACGTACACTATCCTGATGCATACTAACTTCTAGTATACAAAGAGAAGTATGTGATTTGAGACATACTATCTGTGGAGGATTAGTTACTAGTTAGTACGTACACTATCCTGATGATACTAACTTCTAGTGTACTAAGAGAAGTATGTTTGAGACATACTATCTGTGGAGGATAAGTTACTAGTTAGTACGTACACTATCCTGATGATACTAACTTCTAGTATACTAAGAGAAGTATGTGATTTGAGATATACTATCTGTGGAGGATTAGTTACTAGTTAGTACGTACACTATCCTGATGATACTAACTTCTAGTATACTAAGAGAAGTATGTTTGAGACATACTATCTGTGGAGGATTAGTTACTAGTTAGTACGTACACTATCCTGATGCATACTAACTTCTAGTATACTAAGAGAAGTATGTTTGAGACATACTATCTGTGGAGGATTAGTTACTAGTTAGTACATACACTTTCCTGATGATACTAACTTCTAGTATACTGAGAGAATTATGTTTGAGACATACTATCTGTGGAGGAGTAGTTACTAGTTAGTATGTACACTATCCTGATGATACTAACTTCTAGTATACTAAGAGAAGTATGTGATTTGAGACATACTATCTGTGGAGGATTAGTTACTAGTTAGTACGTACACTATCCTGATGATATTAACTTCTAGTATACTAAGAGAAGTATGTTTGAGACATACTATCTGTGGAGGATTAGTTACTAGTTAGTACGTACACTATCCTGATGATACTAACTTCTAGTATACTAAGAGAAGTATGTGATTTGAGACATACTATCTGTGGAGGATTAGTTACTAGTTAGTATGTACACTATCCTGATGATACTAACTTCTAGTATACTAAGAGAAGTATGTTTGAGACATACTATCTGTGGAGGATTAGTTACTAGTTAGTACGTACACTATCCTGATGATACTAACTTCTAGTATACTAAGAGAAGTATGTGATTTGAGACATACTATCTGTGGAGGATTAGTTACTAGTTAGTATGTACACTATCCTGATGATACTAACTTCTAGTATACTAAGAGAAGTATGTGATTTGAGACATACTATCTGTGGAGGATTAGTTACTAGTTAGTACGTACACTATCCTGATGATACTAACTTCTAGTATACTAAGAGAAGTATGTTTGAGACATACTATCTGTGGAGGATTAGTTACTAGTTAGTACGTACACTATCCTGATGATACTAACTTCTAGTATACTAAGAGAAGTATGTTTGAGACATACTATCTGTGGAGGATTAGTTACTAGTTAGTACGTACACTATCCTGATGATACTAACTTCTAGTATACTAAGAGAAGTATTTTTGAGACATACTATCTGTGGAGGATTAGTTACTAGTTAGTATGTAGACTATCCTGATGATACTAACTTCTAGTATACTAAGAGAAGTATGTTTGATACATACTATCTGTGGAGGTTTAGTTACTAGTTAGTACGTACACTATCCTAATGATACTAACTTCTAGTATACTAAGAGAAGTATGTTTGAGACATACTATCTGTGGAGGATTAGTTACTAGTTAGTACGTACACTATCCTGATGCATACTAACTTCTAGTATACTAAGAGAAGTATGTTTGAGACATACTATCTGTGGAGGATTAGTTACTAGTTAGTACGTACACTATCCTGATGATACTAACTTCTAGTATACTAAGAGAAGTATGTTTGAGACATACTATCTGTGGAGGATTAGTTACTAGTTAGTACGTACACTATCCTGATGATACTAACTTCTAGTATACTAAGAGAAGTATGTTTGAGACATACTATCTGTGGAGGATTAGTTACTAGTTAGTATGTACACTATCCTGATGATACTAACTTCTAGTATACTAAGAGAAGTATGTTTGAGACATACTATCTGTGGAGGATTATTTACTAGTTAGTACGTACACTATCCTGATGATACTAACTTCTAGTATACTAAGAGAAGTATGTTTGAGACATACTATCTGTAGAGGAGTAGTAACTAGTTAGTATGTACACTATCCTGATGATACTAACTTCTAGTATACTAAGAGAAGTATGTTTGAGACATACTATCTGTGGAGGATTAGTTACTAGTTAGTACGTACACTACCCTGATGATACTAACTTCTAGTATACTAAGAGAAGTATGTTTGAGACATACTATCTGTGGAGGATTAGTTACTAGTTAGTACGTACACTATCCTGATGATACTAACTTCTAGTATACTAAGAGAAGTATGTTTGAGACAAACTATCTGTGGAGGATTAGTTACTAGTTAGTACGTACACTATCCTGATGATACTAACTTCTAGTATACTAAGAGAAGTATGTTTGAGACATACTATCTGTGGAGGATTAGTGACTAGTTAGTACGTACACTATCCTGATGATACTAACTTCTAGTATACTAAGAGAAGTATGTTTGAGACATACTATCTGTGGAGGATTAGTTACTAGTTAGTATGTACACTATCCTGATGATACTAACTTCTAGTATACTAAGAGAAGTATGTTTGATACATACTATCTGTGGAGGTTTAGTTACTAGTTAGTACGTACACTATCCTAATGATACTAACTTCTAGTATACTAAGAGAAGTATGTTTGAGACACACTATCTGTGGAGGATTAGTTACTAGTTAGTATGTACACTATCCTGATGATACTAACTTCTAGTATACTAAGAGAAGTATGTTTGAGACATACTATCTGTGGAGGATTAGTTACTAGTTAGTACGTACACTATCCTGATGCATACTTACTTCTAGTATACTAAGAGAAGTATGTTTGAGACATACTATCTGTGGAGGATTAGTTACTAGTTAGTACGTACACTATCCTGATGCATACTAACTTCTAGTATACTAAGAGAAGTATGTTTGAGACATACTATCTGTGGAGGATTAGTTACTAGTTAGTACATACACTATCCTGATGATACTAACTTCTAGTATACTGAGAGAATTATGTTTGAGACATACTATCTGTGGAGGATTAGTTACTAGTTAGTATGTACACTATCCTGATGATACTAACTTCTAGTATACTAAGAGAAGTATGTGATTTGAGACATACTATCTGTGGAGGATTAGTTACTAGTTAGTACGTACACTATCCTGATGATACTAACTTCTAGTATACTAAGAGAAGTATGTTTGAGACATACTATCTGTGGAGGATTAGTTACTAGTTAGTACGTACACTATCCTGATGATACTAACTTCTAGTATACTAAGAGAAGTATGTTTGAGACATACTATCTGTGGAGGATTAGTTACTAGTTAGTATGTACACTATCCTGATGATACTAACTTCTAGTATACTAAGAGAAGTATGTTTGAGACATACTATCTGTGGAGGATTAGGTACTAGTTGGTACGTACACTATCCTGATGATACTAACTTCTAGTATACTAAGAGAAGTATGTTTGAGACATACTATCTGTGGAGGATTAGTTACTAGTTAGTACGTACACTATCCTGATGATACTAACTTCTAGTATACTAAGAGAAGTATGTTTGAGACATACTATCTGTGGAGGATTAGTTGCTAGTTAGTACGTACACTATCCTGATGATACTAACTTCTAGTATACTAAGAGAAGTATGTTTGAGACATACTATCTGTGGAGGATTAGGTACTAGTTGGTACGTACACTATCCTGATGATACTAACTTCTAGTATACTAAGAGAAGTATGTTTGAGACATACTATCTGTGGAGGATTAGTTACTAGTTAGTACGTACACTATCCTGATGATACTAACTTCTAGTATACTAAGAGAAGTATGTTTGAGACATACTATCTGTGGAGGATTAGTTACTAGTTAGTATGTACACTATCCTGATGATACTAACTTCTAGTATACTAAGAGAAGTATGTTTGAGACATACTATCTGTGGAGGATTAGTTACTAGTTAGTACGTACACTATCCTGATGATACTAACTTCTAGTATACTAAGAGAAGTATGTTTGAGACATACTATCTGTGGAGGATTAGTTACTAGTTAGTATGTACACTATCCTGATGATACTAACTTCTAGTATACTAAGAGAAGTATGTTTGAGACATACTATCTGTGGAGGATTAGTTACTAGTTAGTACGTACACTATCCTGATGCATACTTACTTCTAGTATACTAAGAGAAGTATGTTTGAGACGTACTATCTGTAGAGGATTAGTTACTAGTTAGTACATACACTTTCCTGATGATACTAACTTCTAGTATACTGAGAGAATTATGTTTGAGACATACTATCTGTGGAGGATTAGTTACTAGTTAGTATGTACACTATCCTGATGATACTAACTTCTAGTATACTAAGAGAAGTATGTGATTTGAGACATACTATCTGTGGAGGATTAGTTACTAGTTAGTACGTACACTATCCTGATGATACTAACTTCTAGTATACTAAGAGAAGTATGTTTGAGACATACTATCTGTGGAGGATTAGTTACTAGTTAGTATGTACACTATCCTGATGATACTAACTTCTAGTATACTAAGAGAAGTATGTTTGAGACATACTATCTGTGGAGGATTAGTTACTAGTTAGTACGTACACTATCCTGATGATACTAACTTCTAGTATACTAAGAGAAGTATGTTTGAGACATACTATCTGTGGAGGATTAGTTACTAGTTAGTATGTACACTATCCTGATGATACTAACTTCTAGTATACTAAGAGAAGTATGTTTGAGACATACTATCTGTGGAGGATTAGTTACTAGTTAGTATGTACACTATCCTGATGATACTAACTTCTAGTATACTAAGAGAAGTATGTTTGAGACATACTATCTGTGGAGGATTAGGTACTAGTTGGTACGTACACTATCCTGATGATACTAACTTCTAGTATACTAACAGAAGTATGTTTGAGACATACTATCTGTGGAGGATTAGTTACTAGTTAGTACGTACACTATCCTGATGATACTAACTTCTAGTATACTAAGAGAAGTATGTTTGAGACATACTATCTGTGGAGGATTAGTTACTAGTTAGTACGTACACTATCCTGATGATACTAACTTCTAGTATACTAAGAGAAGTATGTTTGAGACATACTATCTGTGGAGGATTAGTTACTAGTTAGTACGTACACTATCCTGATGACACTAACTTCTAGTATACTAAGAGAAGTATGTTTGAGACATACTATCTGTGGAGGATTAGTTACTAGTTAGTACGTACACTATCCTGATGATACTAACTTCTAGTGTACTAAGAGAAGTATGTTTGAGACATACTATCTGTGGAGGATTAGTTACTAGTTAGTACGTACACTATCCTGATGATACTAACTTCTAGTATACTAAGAGAAGTATGTTTGAGACATACTATCTGTGGAGGATTAGTTACTAGTTAGTACGTACACTATCCTGATGATACTAACTTCTAGTATACTAAGAGAAGTATGTGATTTGAGACATACTATCTGTGGAGGATTAGTTACTAGTTAGTACGTACACTATCCTGATGATACTAACTTCTAGTGTACTAAGAGAAGTATGTTTGAGACATACTATCTGTGGAGGATTAGTTACTAGTTAGTACGTACACTATCCTGATGCATACTAACTTCTAGTATACAAAGAGAAGTATGTGATTTGAGACATACTATCTGTGGAGGATTAGTTACTAGTTAGTACGTACACTATCCTGATGATACTAACTTCTAGTGTACTAAGAGAAGTATGTTTGAGACATACTATCTGTGGAGGATAAGTTACTAGTTAGTACGTACACTATCCTGATGATACTAACTTCTAGTATACTAAGAGAAGTATGTGATTTGAGATATACTATCTGTGGAGGATTAGTTACTAGTTAGTACGTACACTATCCTGATGATACTAACTTCTAGTATACTAAGAGAAGTATGTTTGAGACATACTATCTGTGGAGGATTAGTTACTAGTTAGTACGTACACTATCCTGATGCATACTAACTTCTAGTATACTAAGAGAAGTATGTTTGAGACATACTATCTGTGGAGGATTAGTTACTAGTTAGTACATACACTTTCCTGATGATACTAACTTCTAGTATACTGAGAGAATTATGTTTGAGACATACTATCTGTGGAGGATTAGTTACTAGTTAGTATGTACACTATCCTGATGATACTAACTTCTAGTATACTAAGAGAAGTATGTGATTTGAGACATACTATCTGTGGAGGATTAGTTACTAGTTAGTACGTACACTATCCTGATGATACTAACTTCTAGTATACTAAGAGAAGTATGTTTGAGACATACTATCTGTGGAGGATTAGTTACTAGTTAGTACGTACACTATCCTGATGATACTAACTTCTAGTATACTAAGAGAAGTATGTGATTTGAGACATACTATCTGTGGAGGATTAGTTACTAGTTAGTATGTACACTATCCTGATGATACTAACTTCTAGTATACTAAGAGAAGTATGTTTGAGACATACTATCTGTGGAGGATTAGTTACTAGTTAGTACGTACACTATCCTGATGATACTAACTTCTAGTATACTAAGAGAAGTATGTGATTTGAGACATACTATCTGTGGAGGATTAGTTACTAGTTAGTATGTACACTATCCTGATGATACTAACTTCTAGTATACTAAGAGAAGTATGTGATTTGAGACATACTATCTGTGGAGGATTAGTTACTAGTTAGTACGTACACTATCCTGATGATACTAACTTCTAGTATACTAAGAGAAGTATGTTTGAGACATACTATCTGTGGAGGATTAGTTACTAGTTAGTACGTACACTATCCTGATGATACTAACTTCTAGTATACTAAGAGAAGTATGTTTGAGACATACTATCTGTGGAGGATTAGTTACTAGTTAGTACGTACACTATCCTGATGATACTAACTTCTAGTATACTAAGAGAAGTATGTTTGAGACATACTATCTGTGGAGGATTAGTTACTAGTTAGTATGTAGACTATCCTGATGATACTAACTTCTAGTATACTAAGAGAAGTATGTTTGATACATACTATCTGTGGAGGTTTAGTTACTAGTTAGTACGTACACTATCCTAATGATACTAACTTCTAGTATACTAAGAGAAGTATGTTTGAGACATACTATCTGTGGAGGATTAGTTACTAGTTAGTACGTACACTATCCTGATGCATACTAACTTCTAGTATACTAAGAGAAGTATGTTTGAGACATACTATCTGTGGAGGATTAGTTACTAGTTAGTACGTACACTATCCTGATGATACTAACTTCTAGTATACTAAGAGAAGTATGTTTGAGACATACTATCTGTGGAGGATTAGTTACTAGTTAGTACGTACACTATCCTGATGATACTAACTTCTAGTATACTAAGAGAAGTATGTTTGAGACATACTATCTGTGGAGGATTAGTTACTAGTTAGTATGTACACTATCCTGATGATACTAACTTCTAGTATACTAAGAGAAGTATGTTTGAGACATACTATCTGTGGAGGATTAGTTACTAGTTAGTACGTAGCCTATCCTGATGCATACTTACTTGTAGTATACTAAGAGAAGTATGTTTGAGACATACTATCTGTGGAGGATTAGTTACTAGTTAGTACGTACACTATCCTGATGCATACTAACTTCTAGTATACTAAGAGAAGTATGTTTGAGACGTACTATCTGTGGAGGATTAGTTACTAGTTAGTACATACACTTTCCTGATGATACTAACTTCTAGTATACTGAGAGAATTATGTTTGAGACATACTATCTGTGGAGGATTAGTTACTAGTTAGTATGTACACTATCCTGATGATACTAACTTCTAGTATACTAAGAGAAGTATGTGATTTGAGACATACTATCTGTGGAGGATTAGTTACTAGTTAGTACGTACACTATCCTGATGATACTAACTTCTAGTATACTAAGAGAAGTATGTTTGAGACATACTATCTGTGGAGGATTAGTTACTAGTTAGTACGTACACTATCCTGATGATACTAACTTCTAGTATACTAAGAGAAGTATGTTTGAGACATACTATCTGTGGAGGATTAGTTACTAGTTAGTATGTACACTATCCTGATGATACTAACTTCTAGTATACTAAGAGAAGTATGTTTGAGACATACTATCTGTGGAGGATTAGTTACTAGTTAGTACGTACACTATCCTGATGATACTAACTTCTAGTATACTAAGAGAAGTATGTTTGAGACATACTATCTGTGGAGGATTAGTTGCTAGTAAGTACGTACACTATCCTGATGATACTAACTTCTAGTATACTAAGAGAAGTATGTTTGAGACATACTATCTGTGGAGGATTAGGTACTAGTTGGTACGTACACTATCCTGATGATACTAACTTCTAGTATACTAAGAGAAGTATGTTTGAGACATACTATCTGTGGAGGATTAGTTACTAGTTAGTACGTACACTATCCTGATGATACTAACTTCTAGTATACTAAGAGAAGTATGTTTGAGACATACTATCTGTGGAGGATTAGTTACTAGTTAGTATGTACACTATCCTGATGATACTAACTTCTAGTATACTAAGAGAAGTATGTTTGAGACATACTATCTGTGGAGGATTAGTTACTAGTTAGTACGTACACTATCCTGATGCATACTTACTTCTAGTATACTAAGAGAAGTATGTTTGAGACATACTATCTGTGGAGGATTAGTAACTAGTTAGTACATACACTTTCCTGATGATACTAACTTCTAGTATACTGAGAGAATTATGTTTGAGACATACTATCTGTGGAGGATTAGTTACTAGTTAGTATATACACTATCCTGATGATACTAACTTCTAGTATACTAAGAGAAGTATGTGATTTGAGACATACTATCTGTGGAGGATTAGTTACTAGTTAGTACGTACACTATCCTGATGATACTAACTTCTAGTATACTAAGAGAAGTATGTTTGAGACATACTATCTGGGGAGGATTAGTTACTAGTTAGTATGTTCACTATCCTGATGATACTAACTTCTAGTATACTAAGAGAAGTATGTTTGAGACATACTATCTGTGGAGGATTAGTTACTAGTTAGTACGTACACTATCCTGATGATACTAACTTCTAGTATACTAAGAGAAGTATGTTTGAGACATACTATCTGTGGAGGATTAGTTACTAGTTAGTATGTACACTATCCTGATGATACTAACTTCTAGTATACTAAGAGAAGTATGTTTGAGACATACTATCTGTGGAGGATTAGTTACTAGTTAGTATGTACACTATCCTGATGATACTAACTTCTAGTATACTAAGAGAAGTATGTTTGAGACATACTATCTGTGGAGGATTAGGTACTAGTTGGTACGTACACTATCCTGATGATACTAACTTCTAGTATACTAAGAGAAGTATGTTTGAGACATACTATCTGTGAAGGATTAGTTACTAGTTAGTACGTACACTATCCTGATGATACTAACTTCTAGTATACTAAGAGAAGTATGTTTGAGACATACTATCTGTGGAGGATTAGTTACTAGTTAGTACGTACACTATCCTGATGATACTAACTTCTAGTATACTAAGAGAAGTATGTTTGAGACATACTATCTGTGGAGGATTAGTTACTAGTTAGTACGTACACTATCCTGATGATACTAACTTCTAGTATACTAAGAGAAGTATGTGATTTGAGACATACTATCTGTGGAGGATAAGTTACTAGTTAGTACGTACACTATCCTGATGATACTAACTTCTAGTGTACTAAGAGAAGTATGTTTGAGACATACTATCTGTGGAGGATTAGTTACTAGTTAGTACGTACACTATCCTGATGCATACTAACTTCTAGTATACTAAGAGAAGTATGTGATTTGAGACATACTATCTGTGGAGGATTAGTTACTAGTTAGTACGTACACTATCCTGATGATACTAACTTCTAGTGTACTAAGAGAAGTATGTTTGAGACATACTATCTGTGGAGGATAAGTTACTAGTTAGTACGTACACTATCCTGATGATACTAACTTCTAGTATACTAAGAGAAGTATGTGATTTGAGACATACTATCTGTGGAGGATTAGTTACTAGTTAGTACGTACACTATCCTGATGATACTAACTTCTAGTATACTAAGAGAAGTATGTTTGAGACATACTATCTGTGGAGGATTAGTTACTAGTTAGTACGTACACTATCCTGATGCACACTAACTTCTAGTATACTAAGAGAAGTATGTTTGAGACATACTATCTGTGGAGAATTAGTTACTAGTTAGTACGTACACTATCCTGATGATACTAACTTCTAGTATACTAAGAGAAGTATGTTTGAGACATACTATCTGTGGAGGATTAGTTACTAGTTAGTACATACACTTTCCTGATGATACTAACTTCTAGTATACTGAGAGAATTATGTTTGAGACATACTATCTGTGGAGGATTAGTTACTAGTTAGTATGTACACTATCCTGATGATACTAACTTCTAGTATACTAAGAGAAGTATGTGATTTGAGACATACTATCTGTGGAGGATTAGTTACTAGTTAGTACGTACACTATCCTGATGATACTAACTTCTAGTATACTAAGAGAAGTATGTTTGAGACATACTATCTGTGGAGGATTAGTTACTAGTTAGTACGTACACTATCCTGATGATACTAACTTCTAGTATACTAAGAGAAGTATGTGATTTGAGACATACTATCTGTGGAGGATTAGTTACTAGTTAGTATGTACACTATCCTGATGATACTAACTTCTAGTATACTAAGAGAAGTATGTTTGAGACATACTATCTGTGGAGGATTAGTTACTAGTTAGTATGTACACTATCCTGATGATACTAACTTCTAGTATACTAAGAGAAGTATGTTTGAGACATACTATCTGTGGAGGATTAGTTACTAGTTAGTATGTACACTATCCTGATGATACTAACTTCTAGTATACTAAGAGAAGTATGTGATTTGAGACATACTATCTGTGGAGGATTAGTTACTAGTTAGTACGTACACTATCCTGATGATACTAACTTCTAGTATACTAAGAGAAGTATGTTTGAGACATACTATCTGTGGAGGATTAGTTACTAGTTAGTACGTACACTATCCTGATGATACTAACTTCTAGTATACTAAGAGAAGTATGTTTGAGACATACTATCTGTGGAGGATTAGTTACTAGTTAGTATGTACACTATCCTGATGATACTAACTTCTAGTATACTAAGAGAAGTATGTTTGAGACATACTATCTGTGGAGGATTAGTTACTAGTTAGTACGTACACTATCCTGATGATACTAACTTCTAGTATACTAAGAGAAGTATGTTTGAGACATACTATCTGTGGAGGATTAGTTACTAGTTAGTACGTACACTATCCTGATGATACTAACTTCTAGTATACTAAGAGAAGTATGTGATTTGAGACATACTATCTGTGGAGGATTAGTTACTAGTTAGTACGTACACTATCCTGATGATACTAACTTCTAGTGTACTAAGAGAAGTATGTTTGAGACATACTATCTGTGGAGGATTAGTTACTAGTTAGTACGTACACTATCCTGATGATACTAACTTCTAGTATACTAAGAGAAGTATGTTTGAGACATACTATCTGTGGAGGATTAGTTACTAGTTAGTACGTACACTATCCTGATGATACTAACTTCTAGTATACTAAGAGAAGTATGTGATTTGAGACATACTATCTGTGGAGTATTAGTTACTAGTTAGTACGTACACTATCCTGATGATACTAACTTCTAGTGTACTAAGAGAAGTATGTTTGAGACATACTATCTGTGGAGGATTAGTTACTAGTTAGTACGTACACTATCCTGATGCATACTAACTTCTAGTATACTAAGAGAAGTTTGTGATTTGAGACATACTATCTGTGGAGGATTAGTTACTAGTTAGTACATACACTATCCTGATGATACTAACTTCTAGTGTACTAAGAGAAGTATGTTTGAGACATACTATCTGTGGAGGATTAGTTACTAGTTAGTACGTACACTATCCTGATGATACTAACTTCTAGTATACTAAGAGAAGTATGTGATTTGAGACATACTATCTGTGGAGGATAAGTTACTAGTTAGTACGTACACTATCCTGATGATACTAACTTCTAGTGTACTAAGAGAAGTATGTTTGAGACATACTATCTGTGGAGGATTAGTTACTAGTTAGTACGTACACTATCCTGATGATACTAACTTCTAGTATACTAAGAGAAGTATGTGATTTGAGACATACTATCTGTGGAGGATTAGTTACTAGTTAGTACGTACACTATCCTGATGATACTAACTTCTAGTATACTAAGAGAAGTATGTGATTTGAGACATACTATCTGTGGAGGATTAGTTACTAGTTAGTACGTACACAATCCTGATGATACTAACTTCTAGTATACTAAGAGAAGTATGTGATTTGAGACATACTATCTGTGGAGGATTAGTTACTAGTTAGTACGTACACTATCCTGATGATACTAACTTCTAGTATACTAAGAGAAGTATGTTTGAGACATACTATCTGTGGAGGATTAGTTACTAGTTAGTACGTACACTATCCTGATGCACACTAACTTCTAGTATACTAAGAGAAGTATGTTTGAGACATACTATCTGTGGAGGATTAGTTACTAGTTAGTACGTACACTATCCTGATGATACTAACTTCTAGTATACTAAGAGAAGTATGTTTGAGACATACTATCTGTGGAGGATTAGTAACTAGTTAGTACGTACACTATCCTGATGATACTAACTTCTAGTATACTAAGAGAAGTATGTTTGAGACATACTATCTGTGGAGGATTAGTTACTAGTTAGTACGTACACTATCCTGATGCATACTAACTTCTAGTATACTAAGAGAAGTATGTTTGAGACATACTATCTGTGGAGGATTAGTTACTAGTTAGTACGTACACTATCCTGATGATACTAACTTCTAGTATACTAAGAGAAGTATGTTCGAGACATACTATCTGTGGAGGATTAGTTACTAGTTAGTACGTACACTATCCTGATGATACTAACTTCTAGTATACTAAGAGAAGTATGTTTGAGACATACTATCTGTGGAGGATTAGTTACTAGTTAGTACGTACACTATCCTGATGATACTAACTTCTAGTATACTAAGAGAAGTATGTTTGAGACATACTATCTGTGGAGGATTAGTTACTAGTTAGTACGTACACTATCCTGATGATACTAACTTCTAGTATACTAAGAGAAGTATGTTTGAGACATACTATCTGTGGAGGATTAGTTACTAGTTAGTACGTACACTATCCTGATGATACTAACTTCTAGTATACTAAGAGAAGTATGTTTGAGACACAGCACAGGATTCCTGGTGAACCTCAGCCCTCGTCGTAACAGTTGCTCGACGTCATGTGACATCACCAGGTGCGTCTCACCTGAGGTTGGTGGTCCTGCTGCGAGAGAGGGAGGCAGGAAGGTCTGAGGATGCGGCTCCATACTCTCTGGGACTGATAGAGGTCTGGAGCCTGTGGACCATGTGTCAGGTGCCAGGGGCCCGGACGCCACTCCTGGTGCTGGGTCGGCCATCAAGCTGTGGCTTCTGCACCAGACAAGCAGAGTTTGATTCTGGTCCACACGAGCTTCATGGCTGTGACAGCTGGTGCTGGACTTATGACAGGTTTCACTCGACGTCTGGTCTGGTCTCACTCCCTCTGTCCACTCCCTGAGTGTCTTGTCTTTAGAGTGGAGGAATCATCAGTTTCACTGCGACCGAGTCGACCCGGAGGTTCCTAAGTACCACCTCCTGCCAGGACACGACCCTCGCGCTGCAGACGTTCCACCAGCCAAGTTCAGGCTGTTGATGCTTCGTCAGCTGCGTGAGGAAGTTTCCCTGCAGATCTTTTCTTCATTTGCTCTAACAAATAGTGAAGCTCTGTTAGGGCGGAGCACCAAGAAGTAGAACCCCTGGGTTATCTTGTTCATAACTACAGGTTCTACGATTGGTGCGAAGCCCTCTAACCTGTGGGGATTGAGCCGCAGACGCTGGATCCTCATCTATGGATCCGTGTGTCTGGAGAAGCAAGAATCGAGCAAGAAAGGTCACAAGTTCATCACAAATCCAAGCAGATAAAAAAAACTGAAGCACAAAAAACGGTCAAATGTGTAAATCCAGAGGAAGTCAAAGTTCAATCCTGACACAGGGATGCGACTCCAAGAATGAAAATGATGCTGAAAACACTGACGCGGCTGATACTTTACATTCTTTAATCTTTGGCGCCCTCTAGTGTTCTGTTTTTGATTCTGATGTTCTGAAGTTTATAACTCTGATGTTTTTAACTCTGATGTTTTTAACTCTGATGTTCTGATGTTTTTAACTCTGATGTTTTTAACTCTGATGTTTTTAACTCTGATGTTTTTAACTCTGATGTTTTTAACTCTGATGTTTTTAACTCTGATGTTTTTAACTCTGATGTTTTTAACTCTGATGTTTTTAACTCTGATGTTCTGATGTTTTTAACTCTGATGTTTTTAACTCTGATGTTTTTGACTCTGATGTTTTTAACTCTGATGTTTTTGACTCTGATGTTTTTAACTCTGATGTTTTTAACTCTGATGTTTTTAACTTTGATGCTTTTAACTCTGATGTTTTTGACTCTGATGTTTTTAACTCTGATGTTTTTAACTCTGATGTTTTTAACTCTGATGTTTTTGACTCTGATGTTTTTAACTCTGATGTTTTTAACTCTGATGTTTTTGACTCTGATGTTTTTAACTCTGATGTTTTTAACTCTGATGTTTTTAACTCTGATGTTTTTGACTCTGATGTTTTTAACTCTGATGTTTTTAACTCTGATGTTTTTAACTCTGATGTTTTTAACTCTGATGTTTTTAACTCTGATGTTTTTTACTCTGATGTTTTTAACTCTGATGTTTTTAACTCTGATGTTTTTGACTCTGATGTTTTTGACTCTGATGTTTTTAACTCTGATGTTTTTAATTCTGATGTTTTTGACTCTGATGTTTTTAACTCTGATGTTTTTGACTCTGATGTTTTTAACTCTGATGTTTTTGACTCTGATGTTTTTAACTCTGATGTTTTTAACTCTGATGTTTTTGACTCTGATGTTTTTAACTCTGATGTTTTTGACTCTGATGTTTTTGACTCTGATGTTTTTAACTCTGATGTTTTTGACTCTGATGTTTTTGACTCTGATGTTTTTAACTCTGATGTTTTTAACTCTGATGTTTTTGACTCTGATGTTTTTAACTCTGATGTTTTTGACTCTGATGTTTTTGACTCTGATGTTTTTAACTCTGATGTTTTTAACTCTGATGTTTTTAACTCTGATGTTTTTAACTCTGATGTTCTGATGTTTTTAACTCTGATGTTTTTAACTCTGATGTTTTTAACTCTGATGTTTTTAACTCTGATGTTTTTGACTCTGATGTTTTTAACTCTGATGTTTTTGACTCTGATGTTTTTAACTCTGATGTTTTTAACTCTGATGTTTTTAACTTTGATGCTTTTAACTCTGATGTTTTTGACTCTGATGTTTTTAACTCTGATGTTTTTAACTCTGATGTTTTTAACTCTGATGTTTTTAACTCTGATGTTTTTAACTTTGATGCTTTTAACTCTGATGTTTTTAACTCTGATGTTTTTAACTCTGATGTTTTTAACTCTGATGTTTTTGACTCTGATGTTTTTAACTCTGATGTTTTTAATTCTGATGTTTTTGACTCTGATGTTTTTAACTCTGATGTTTTTGACTCTGATGTTTTTAACTCTGATGTTTTTGACTCTGATGTTTTTAACTCTGATGTTTTTAACTCTGATGTTTTTGACTCTGATGTTTTTAACTCTGATGTTTTTAACTCTGATGTTTTTGACTCTGATGTTTTTAACTCTGATGTTTTTGACTCTGATGTTTTTGACTCTGATGTTTTTTAACTCTGATGTTTTTAACTCTGATGTTTTTAACTCTGATGTTTTTGACTCTGATGTTTTTAACTCTGATGTTTTTAACTCTGATGTTTTTGACTCTGATGTTTTTAACTCTGATGTTTTTGACTCTGATGTTTTTGACTCTGATGTTTTTGACTCTGATGTTTTTTAACTCTGATGTTTTTAACTCTGATGTTTTTGACTCTGATGTTTTTAACTCTGATGTTTTTGACTCTGATGTTTTTAACTCTGATGTTTTTAACTCTGATGTTTTTAACTCTGATGTTTTTGACTCTGATGTTTTTAACTCTGATGTTTTTAACTCTGATGTTTTTGACTCTGATGTTTTTGACTCTGATGTTTTTGACTCTGATGTTTTTGACTCTGATGTTTTTAACTCTGATGTTTTTAACTCTGATGTTTTTAACTCTGATGTTTTTGACTCTGATGTTTTTGACTCTGATGTTTTTAACTCTGATGTTTTTAACTCTGATGTTTTTGACTCTGATGTTTTTAACTCTGATGTTTTTAACTCTGATGTTTTTGACTCTGATGTTTTTGACTCTGATGTTTTTAACTCTGATGTTTTTAACTCTGATGTTTTTAACTCTGATGTTTTTAACTCTGATGTTTTTAACTCTGATGTTTTTGACTCTGATGTTTTTAACTCTGATGTTTTTAACTCTGATGTTTTTGACTCTGATGTTTTTGACTCTGATGTTTTTAACTCTGATGTTTTTGACTCTGATGTTTTTAACTCTGATGTTTTTAACTCTGATGTTTTTGACTCTGATGTTTTTGACTCTGATGTTTTTAACTCTGATGTTTTTAACTCTGATGTTTTTGACTCTGATGTTTTTAACTGTGATGTTTTTAACTCTGATGTTTTTAACTCTGATGTTTTTAACTCTGATGTTTTTGACTCTGATGTTTTTGACTCTGATGTTTTTAACTCTGATGTTTTTGACTCTGATGTTTTTAACTCTGATGTTTTTAACTCTGATGTTTTTAACTCTGATGTTTTTGACTCTGATGTTTTTAACTCTGATGTTTTTGACTCTGATGTTTTTAACTCTGATGTTTTTAACTCTGATGTTTTTAACTCTGATGATCTGCCGGTTGATCTTAGAGTCGCAGCAGAAGGTTGTAGGTTTGATTCCATCTCGCATGGATTTACTTCGTTCTCCTCCCAGAGTGTGTGTCTGTGTGCATAGAAGTGTGTGTGTTTTCTGTCTCCGACCCTCGTTAGCTGGGACAAGGTTCAGATCCTGGACCAGTGAGTAATAAATGATTCAAATTGATCCTTTTTTTTTAATGTAGTCATTAGCTCAGTCTTGGATTTCTTTGACAGTTTCTGCTCATTATGATCAAATATTTAACAAATGATTCATTTATTTCAGTTCAGATCGACGTCACGTTTCATGAAGGTCATGAAGGTCATGAAGGTCATGAAGGTCAGGAAGAAGAGGATGATTCTCTAGCCCCGCCCCATTCTCTAGCCCCGCCCCACTGACCTCCATCTAGTCGTCATAGTGATAAAGTCGTCCAAACGTGGATCAAAACAAACATCGACCCATATTTCAACTGATGAACTTTGATGGAGAACCATGGTGTTAAACTCAGAGTAGCTGATCCTCATCAGTTTGAAACCATCCAAGAAAACTTCAATCCACTTCGAAAACTAATGAATAAGAAACATTTCCACGAAAATAAAATCGACGTCAAAAAACATTAAAAATGAAGTTTTTATGGATCATGAGACGAAGACACGCCCAGCTGTCAATCATTGAGGGTTAAAGGTCAAAAGAGAATTTTGGAGACGCACGGTCACTGAGGTTTCAGGTTCAATCGCTCCCTGAACGACTTCCTCAGTTTGCTCATGGGCGCCGGTCCAGACCCGGGTCTCACGAGGTCCGACTGGAGCGGGTCGAGGGGCGTCTGGCTCGGAGGCGGGACCTCCAGGACCCTGAGCGGAGCGTTCTTCCTGCTCGCCGCCGAGGCTCCGCCCCCCTGGCTCCTCTGCAGCTGCTGGACGATGGCGGAGAATTTGGCGTCCAGAGAAGGTCGACCGGTTCTGGACCTCGGAGGCCGAGAGTCGTTCTCCTTCTCGGGCCAGGACGCGGGGGGCGGGGCATAGGGCTGCCAATCGGAGGGAGGGGGCGGGGCATAGGGCTGCCGGTCGGAGGGAGGGGGCGGGGCATAGGGCTGCCGGTCGGAGGGAGGGGGCGGGGCATAGGGCTGCCGGTCGGAGGGAGGGGGCGGGGCATAGGGCTGCCGGTCGGAGGGAGGGGGCGGGGCCTGACGCTTCTTGCCGCTCCTGGGGGTGGAGCCTACATTGTGGGCGGGGCTCCGGGCGGGCGTGGAGGTCTCTCCGGGCGACAGACTCTTGTGGACCAGCAGGGACTGAGAGCCGTGGAACAGAACCGACCAATCGGGCGCCTGCGTGTCCTCGCCGTGGCTGAGCAGGAAGCGTCCGTTCGTCTGCGAGATCTTGTCGCTGATGATGTCGGTGACGCTCCTCACAGGTGAGTTGATACCTGAGACACACCATTAACTCAGGTTTCCTCTCACAGGTGTTCTGGACTCACTCAGATCCTCGTAGACGCAGTCGGGCTGTTTGGTGAGGAAGAGCGACGGTTGCCGCGGCGACGTGTCGTCGAGGGTCATCTGGCAGCAGTGGAGCCACTGACCTGTGACTCACCTGTGTTAGCGACTCACTGTGACTCATGACTCACCTGTGTTAGCGACTCACTGTGACTCATGACTCACCTGTGTTAGCGACTCACTGTGACTCATGACTCACTTGTGTTAGCGACTCACTGTGACTCATGACTCACCTGTGTTAGCGACTCACTGTGACTCATGACTCACTTGTGTTAGCGACTCACTGTGACTCATGACTCACTTGTGTTAGCGACTCACTGTGACTCATGACTCACTTGTGTTAGCGACTCACTGTGACTCATGACTCACCTGTGTTAGCGACTCACTGTGACTCATGACTCACTTGTGTTAGCGACTCACTGTGACTCATGACTCACTTGTGTTAGCGACTCACTGTGACTCATGACTCACTTGTGTTAGCGACTCACTGTGACTCATGACTCACTTGTGTTAGCGACTCACTGTGACTCATGACTCACTTGTGTTAGCGACTCACTGTGACTCATGACTCACTTGTGTTAGCGACTCACTGTGACTCATGACTCACCTGTGTTAGCGACTCACTGTGACTCATGACTCACCTGTGTTAGCGACTCACTGTGACTCATGACTCACCTGTGTTAGCGACTCACTGTGACTCATGACTCACTTGTGTTAGCGACTCACTGTGACTCATGACTCACTTGTGTTAGCGACTCACTGTGACTCATGACTCACCTGTGTTAGCGACTCACTGTGACTCATGACTCACTTGTGTTAGCGACTCACTGTGACTCATGACTCACCTGTGTTAGCGACTCACTGTGACTCATGACTCACCTGTGTTAGCGACTCACTGTGACTCATGACTCACTTGTGTTAGCGACTCACTGTGACTCATGACTCACCTGTGTTAGCGACTCACTGTGACTCATGACTCACTTGTGTTAGCGACTCACTGTGACTCATGACTCACTTGTGTTAGCGACTCACTGTGACTCATGACTCACTTGTGTTAGCGACTCACTGTGACTCATGACTCACTTGTGTTAGCGACTCACTGTGACTCATGACTCACTTGTGTTAGCGACTCACTGTGACTCATGACTCACTTGTGTTAGCGACTCACTGTGACTCATGACTCACCTGTGTTAGCGACTCACTGTGACTCATGACTCACCTGTGTTAGCGACTCACTGTGACTCATGACTCACCTGTGTTAGCGACTCACTGTGACTCATGACTCACTTGTGTTAGCGACTCACTGTGACTCATGACTCACTTGTGTTAGCGACTCACTGTGACTCATGACTCACTTGTGTTAGCGACTCACTGTGACTCATGACTCACTTGTGTTAGCGACTCACTGTGACTCATGACTCACCTGTGTTAGCGACTCACTGTGACTCATGACTCACCTGTGTTAGCGACTCACTGTGACTCATGACTCACTTGTGTTAGCGACTCACTGTGACTCATGACTCACCTGTGTTAGCGACTCACTGTGACTCATGAGTCACTTGTGTTAGCGACTCACTGTGACTCATGACTCACTTGTGTTAGCGACTCACTGTGACTCATGACTCACTTGTGTTAGCGACTCACTGTGACTCATGACTCACTTGTGTTAGCGACTCACTGTGACTCATGACTCACCTGTGTTAGCGACTCACTGTGACTCATGACTCACTTGTGTTAGCGACTCACTGTGACTCATGACTCACTTGTGTTAGCGACTCACTGTGACTCATGACTCACTTGTGTTAGCGACTCACTGTGACTCATGACTCACTTGTGTTAGCGACTCACTGTGACTCATGACTCACTTGTGTTAGCGACTCACTGTGACTCATGACTCACTTGTGTTAGCGACTCACTGTGACTCATGACTCACTTGTGTTAGCGACTCACTGTGACTCATGACTCACCTGTGTTAGCGACTCACTGTGACTCATGACTCACCTGTGTTAGCGACTCACTGTGACTCATGACTCACCTGTGTTAGCGACTCACTGTGACTCATGACTCACTTGTGTTAGCGACTCACTGTGACTCATGACTCACTTGTGTTAGCGACTCACTGTGACTCATGACTCACTTGTGTTAGCGACTCACTGTGACTCATGACTCACTTGTGTTAGCGACTCAACACTGTGACTCATGACTCACTTGTGTTAGCGACTCACTGTGACTCATGACTCACTTGTGTTAGCGACTCACAACACTGTGACTCATGACTCACTTGTGTTAGCGACTCAACACTGTGACTCATGACTCACTTGTGTTAGCGACTCACTGTGACTCATGACTCACTTGTGTTAGCGACTCAACACTGTGACTCATGACTCACTTGTGTTAGCGACTCACTGTGACTCATGACTCACTTGTGTTAGCGACTCAACACTGTGACTCATGACTCACTTGTGTTAGCGACTCACAACACTGTGACTCATGACTCACGACACTGTGACTCGTGACTCACGACATTGTGACTCATGACTCACTTGTGTTAGCGACTCACAACACTGTGACTCATGACTCACGACACTGTGACTCGTGACTCACAACACTGTGACTCATGACTCACGACACTGTGACTCGTGACTCACGACACTGTGACTCATGACTCACTTGTGTTAGCGACTCACAACACTGTGACTCATGACTCACGACACTGTGACTCATGACTCACTTGTGTTAGCGACTCACTGTGACTCATGACTCACTTGTGTTAGCGACTCAACACTGTGACTCATGACTCACTTGTGTTAGCGACTCAACACTGTGACTCATGACTCACTTGTGTTAGCGACTCACAACACTGTGACTCATGACTCACGACACTGTGACTCGTGACTCACGACATTGTGACTCATGACTCACTTGTGTTAGCGACTCACAACACTGTGACTCATGACTCACGACACTGTGACTCGTGACTCACAACACTGTGACTCATGACTCACGACACTGTGACTCGTGACTCACGACACTGTGACTCATGACTCACTTGTGTTAGCGACTCACAACACTGTGACTCATGACTCACGACACTGTGACTCATGACTCACGACACTGTGACTCGTGACTCACTTGTGTTAGCGACTCACAACACTGTGACTCATGACTCATGACTCACTCTGGTCGTAGACGTGCTGCTGCACGGCCTCGCGCCATTGGTCCAGATCCTCCGCAGACTCCGCCCTGAAGGTCTGAGCTCCGCCCCCTGGAGAGTTGATGACCAGACGCCTGGAGCGACCAGCGCCCGACGCTCTCTCCAGCACATGCACACGCGTGTCCTGGTGTCATGACATCATCATCACGTTTACATCTTGACAACAAATGGTTAGACATTTGTTTTAAACTCAATAGTTTGATAAAAATGTTTCACTAAACGAGTGAAAATGTTGAGAATCAGATAAACATTATAATAATAATAATACATTTATTTTATATGGCTTCTTTAAGGGCAGTCAAGGTCGCCTAACAATCAGCAAACAATGCAAAAACACAATGAAAAACAAGTTAAAAAGCACAGAGCTTGTGTCTAAATAAATGAGTTTTAAGGTGGGATTTGAAGGTGAGAAGTGAGTCCATATTTCTGATGTTCCAGAGGCGTGGGGCGGAGCGGCTGAAAGCTGGAGCCCCCATGATGGACAGACGAGCAGGGGGGACGTGAAGGTTGATGGAGGAGGCGGATCTAAGTGACCGGGTGGGAATGTTGATTTGGATGAGGTCAGACAGATATGGGGGGCAAGGTTGTGTATGGCATTGAATGTATTGAGGAGGATCTTGTATTCAATACGGTGTTTGATAGGGAGCCAATGAAGTTGGTGCAGGATGGGGGTGATGTGACAGATGGCAGGGGTTTGGGACCAGCTGGAGTTGATGGAGGAGTTTGTGGGGGAGACCAATCAGAAGGGAGTTGCAATAGTCCAGGCGTGAGGTGACCAGAGAATGGACCAGGATAGCGGTGCTGTTGGGGGTGAGTGACGGGCGGAGGCGGTTGATGTTCCGAAGGTGAAAGTAGGCGGACCGGATGGAGTTGTTGATATGGGTATGGAATGATAGGGTGCTATCGAGGACGACACCCAGACTCTTGACCTGAGGGGAGGGGAAACTGAGGAGTTGTCAATGGAGAGGGTGAGACTGGGTTGCTTGGTGAGTGTGGATGTTGAGCCAATGAGGGCTATCTCTGTTTTGTTGCTGTTAAGTTTGAGAAAGTGGGAGGAGAACCAGGATTTGATTTCCTGTAGGCACAGAGGGCGGAGGAAGGTTTGGAGGAGACATAGAGGGTGTCGTCCGCCTAGCAGTGAAAGTTAATGTTGTGTTTACGGAATATTTGACCAAGTGGGAGGAGATAGATGATGAATAGGATGGGGCCAAGGACAGAGCCCTGGGGAACACCGGAGGAGAGCGGGGAGGTATGGGATGAGAATGATTTTAACTGAATGAATTGAGTCCGGCCGAAGAGATAGGAATGGAACCAGTCTAGGGGAGTGTCGGATATGCCAATGGAGGCTAGTCGGTCCAGGAGGAAGAGGATGGATCAATGTCCAGAGTCAGCTGCCATCAGGAGGTCGTTAGTCCTTTTTATGAGTGCTGTCTTGTGCTGTGACGAGGGCGGAAACCGGATTGAAAGTGTTCATGGAGGTTATTTTTGGAGAGGTGGGCCTGAATCTGTGATGCGACGACTTTTTCCAGAATTTTTGAGATGAATGGCAGGTTTGAGATGGGGCGCAGGTTATTGAAAATGTTGGGGTCTGAACCAGGTTTCTTCAGTAGAGGTGTAACAGCAGCAGATTTGAACTGGGATGGGACGGAACCAGAGGTGAGAGAGGAGTGAATAATGGCTGTTATCAGGGGGAGTAGGGAGGGAAGGGAGGCTGTCACCAGGGGGGATGGCAGGGGGTCAAGTTGGCAGGTAGATGGTTTGGAAGTCCGGATGAGTTTTGTTAAGTCAGTCGCTGAGGGGAGGTAAAAGCAGGAGAGAGGTACGGAGAGGGGGGTTGGGAACAAAGGGGGCGGATGACTAGACGTGTGAGGGGTCAGTTCTGGTGAATGGTGGATATTTTGGAGTCAAAAAATGCCATTATGGAGTTACAGTGGTCAGTGGAGTAGAAGTGTAGTGGAAGGGAATCAGGGGGGCGGAGAGAGGTGTTGACCTCTGAGAACAGGGCCCTGGTATTGCCAGCACTAGAACTGATGATGTCTGCAAAGTATTGGGATTTGGTAGATGAAATGGCGTCTTTATAATGGAGGATGTGAGCATGGTGCATTTGTTTATGTATAGTGAGTCCAGTGCTATTGAACTCCAGCGGACGACCTTTGGCCTTTAGCTGGCGCAGATGGGGGGAGAACCAGGGGGCAGAGTGGGGGAATGAGACAGACCGGGTTTTAATAGGGGCAAGTGAGTTGAGCAGAGATTTGAGACCAAGATTGTACAACTCAACCAACTGATCCAGGGTGTCTGGGGGGGTGTTAGTGGAGAGACTTTCAATGCCAGTTGTGAGGTCGGCTAGGTTGATATTTTTATGTTACGGAAGGATATGACACGGGGTTGCTTGGTTTTGGACAGTGATAGACATAGTTTTGGACAGTGATAGACATAGTTTTGGACAGTGATAGACATAGTTTTGGACAGTGATAGACATAGTTTTGGACAGTGATAGACATAGTTTTGGACAGTGATAGACATAGTTTTGGACAGTGTTAGACATAGTTTTGGACAGTGTTAGGCATAGTTTTGGACAGTGTTAGACATAGTTTTGGACAGTGATAGACATAGTTTTGGACAGTGATAGACATAGTTTTGGACAGTGTTAGACATAGTTTTGGACAGTGATAGACATAGTTTTGGACAGTGTTAGACATAGTTTTGGACAGTGATAGACATAGTTTTGGACAGTGATAGACATAGTTTTGGACAGTGTTAGACATAGTTTTGGACAGTGTTAGACATAGTTTTGGACAGTGTTAGGCATAGTTTTGGACAGTGATAGACATAGTTTTGGACAGTGTTAGGCATAGTTTTGGACAGTGTTAGACATAGTTTTGGACAGTGTTAGACATAGTTTTGGACAGTGTTAGGCATAGTTTTGGACAGTGATAGACATAGTTTTGGACAGTGATAGACATAGTTTTGGACAGTGTTAGGCATAGTTTTGGACAGTGATAGACATAGTTTTGGACAGTGTTAGGCATAGTTTTGGCCAGTGTTAGACATAGTTTTGGACAGTGATAGACATAGTTTTGGACAGTGATAGACATAGTTTTGGACAGTGATAGACATAGTTTTGGACAGTGATAGACATAGTTTTGGACAGTGTTAGGCATAGTTTTGGACAGTGATAGGCATAGTTTTGGACAGTGATAGACATAGTTTTGGACAGTGATAGACATAGTTTTGGACAGTGATAGACATAGTTTTGGACAGTGTTAGACATAGTTTTGGACAGTGTTAGGCATAGTTTTGGACAGTGTTAGACATAGTTTTGGACAGTGATAGACATAGTTTTGGACAGTGATAGACATAGTTTTGGACAGTGTTAGACATAGTTTTGGACAGTGATAGACATAGTTTTGGACAGTGTTAGACATAGTTTTGGACAGTGATAGACATAGTTTTGGACAGTGATAGACATAGTTTTGGACAGTGTTAGACATAGTTTTGGACAGTGTTAGACATAGTTTTGGACAGTGTTAGGCATAGTTTTGGACAGTGATAGACATAGTTTTGGACAGTGTTAGGCATAGTTTTGGACAGTGTTAGACATAGTTTTGGACAGTGTTAGACATAGTTTTGGACAGTGTTAGGCATAGTTTTGGACAGTGATAGACATAGTTTTGGACAGTGATAGACATAGTTTTGGACAGTGTTAGGCATAGTTTTGGACAGTGATAGACATAGTTTTGGACAGTGTTAGGCATAGTTTTGGCCAGTGTTAGACATAGTTTTGGACAGTGATAGACATAGTTTTGGACAGTGATAGACATAGTTTTGGACAGTGATAGACATAGTTTTGGACAGTGATAGACATAGTTTTGGACAGTGTTAGGCATAGTTTTGGACAGTGATAGGCATAGTTTTGGACAGTGATAGACATAGTTTTGGACAGTGTTAGGCATAGTTTTGGACAGTGTTAGACATAGTTTTGGACAGTGATAGACATAGTTTTGGACAGTGATAGACATAGTTTTGGACAGTGTTAGACATAGTTTTGGACAGTGATAGACATAGTTTTGGACAGTGATAGACATAGTTTTGGACAGTGTTAGACATAGTTTTGGACAGTGTTAGACATAGTTTTGGACAGTGTTAGACATAGTTTTGGACAGTGATAGACATAGTTTTGGACAGTGATAGACATAGTTTTGGACAGTGATAGACATAGTTTTGGACAGTGTTAGACATAGTTTTGGACAGTGTTAGACATAGTTTTGGACAGTGTTAGACATAGTTTTGGACAGTGATAGACATAGTTTTGGACAGTGATAGACATAGTTTTGGACAGTGATAGACATAGTTTTGGACAGTGTTAGACATAGTTTTGGACAGTGATAGACATAGTTTTGGACAGTGATAGACATAGTTTTGGACAGTGATAGACATAGTTTTGGACAGTGTTAGGCATAGTTTTGGACAGTGATAGACATAGTTTTGGACAGTGATAGACAAAGGTTAAATGAGACAAGTTTGTGGTCAGAGATGGGGAGGTCGGCAGCAGAGCAATTTTTAGGAGTGAAGCCTGAGCTGCAGACTAAGTCCAAGGTGTGACCTTTACAGTTGGTGGGGAAATCAGTATATTGTGTGAGACCAAAACTGTCCAGGCATGAGATGAAGTCCTTAGTAGATGCCAGATTGTTGTTGTCTAGATGAATATTTATGTCACCAAGCAAAATTATATTGGATGAGAGTGAGCAGATGTGGGTGAGAAGTGTAGTGAATTCATCAATGAAGTCCTTGTTATGTTTGGGTGGGCGGTAAACGTTGACTAAAACAGAGGGAGTCGGGCCAATTCATTGAAGAGCCACAGCCTCGAATGACTGTGACACAGGCAGAGTAACATGACCTTCCAAGTCTCGCGGTGAAGTATCGCGAGACCTCCTCCTCTTCCGGAGAGACGAGGTTTGCTGGTGTAAACAAACCCAGGTGGTGTACTTTCATTCAACTGAGAGAAATCATCAGGAGTTTGCCATGTCTCAGTAAGACAGAGACAGTCGAGTTTGCGGTCGAGGACGAGGTCTTGCAGTAGTTGTCCCTTATCAGTAAGAGAGCGGGTGTTGATTAGTCCAAAGTTGACGTCAGAATGCTGGTTGGAGAAGCCGACGTTAGCCGGCCTAGCTAGGCTAGCTAACGCGCTGTGGTCCACCTTCCTGCCGGTATGTTTCGGAGGCTGGCGCTGGCCGGAGGACCAGATGGACTGTATGGCAGTGGAGTCATCGATGTTATAACTCCGTCCGGCTCCACGGTGGATGTATCTCCGGCGAGCGATGTAGGGGAAGCGGTGCAGGTCTGACGGGGGAGCAGGGCGGTAGTGATACCGCAGTTGGAGGAGCTCCACACTCATGTACTGAATCAAGGTTGACGCTGGGTTTATTCGAAGAGACAGGACAGTCCACAAGAGCACAGAGCTCACAGCAAGGTTGTAGATCCACGTCATGATCCACGTCATGATCCACGTCATGATCCACGTCATGATCCACGTCATGATCCACGTCATGATCCACGTCATGATCCACGTCATGATCCACGTCATGATCCATGTCATGATCCACGTCATGAACCACGTCATGATCCACGTCATGATCCACGTCATGATCCACGTCATGATCCACGTCATGATCCACGTCATGATCCACGTCATGATCCACGTCATGATCCACGTCATGATCCACGTCATGATCCACGTCATGATCCACGTCATGATCCACGTCATGATCCACGTCATGAACCACGTCATGATCCACGTCATGATCCACGTCATGATCCACGTCATGATCCACGTCATGATCCACGTCATGAACCACGTCATGATCCACGTCATGATCCACGTCATGATCCACGTCATGATCCACGTCATGATCCACGTCATGATCCACGTCATGATCCACGTCATGATCCACGTCATGATCCACGTCATGAACCACGTCATGATCCACGTCATGATCCACGTCATGATCCACGTCATGATCCACGTCATGAACCACGTCATGATCCACGTCATGATCCACGTCATGATCCACGTCATGATCCACGTCATGATCCACGTCATGATCCACGTCATGATCCACGTCATGATCCACGTCATGATCCACGTCATGATCCACGTCATGATCCACGTCATGAACCACGTCATGATCCACGTCATGATCCACGTCATGATCCACGTCATGATCCACGTCATGAACCACGTCATGATCCACGTCATGATCCACGTCATGATCCACGTCATGATCCACGTCATGATCCACGTCATGATCCACGTCATGATCCACGTCATGATCCACGTCATGATCCACGGGCTATTGGTCCGAGCAGCGCTAGCAGTAGCCAGGTATTCCAGGTACGGAAAACCGAACGTTCACAAACACAAGGCCGATAAAACAAATTGCATTTATATTAGGGCCATGGTGGGAATCAACAGTAGCACTTTCATCATGAGTAGAAGGTCTGCTGAAAGCGAGGCATAGAAACGTAAAAACTTTAAAAATAACCGGAGAGCAGCGGCAGCTAGTCGCTCAATCAGCCAGTTACACTGATCCAACACTGGAGGGAGCCACACAAACCTGGTCTCCAGATGTTTCTCCTGCTCCAGACACTTTACAGATGTTTCTCCTGCTCCAGACACTTGACAGATGTTTCTCCTGCTCCAGACACTTTACAGATGTTTCTTCTGCTCCAGACACTTTACAGATGTTTCTTCTGCTCCAGACACTTTACAGATGTTTCTTCTGCTCCAGACACTTTACAGATGTTCCTTCTGCTCCAGACACTTTACAGATGTTCCTTCTGCTCCAGACACTTTACAGATGTTTCTCCTGCTCCAGACACTTTACAGATGTTCCTTCTGCTCAAGACACTTTGCAGATGTTTCTTCTGCTCCAGACACTTTACAGATGTTTCTTCTGCTCCAGACACTTTACAGATGTTTCTTCTGCTCCAGACACTTTACAGATGTTCCTTCTGCTCCAGACACTTTACAGATGTTTCTTCTGCTCCTGACACTTTACAGATGTTTCCAGATGAAACGCAAACATGTTCAAAGAACAGGTGATCTCACCTGGTCGACAGGAACGATGAGCGACGCAGGAACCTTGGCGTCGACTTCTTCAGGCGAGAAGAAGCAGGAAAGTCGTCCGGCGCTCAACACGGCGTAGAAGCTGCAGCAGCGACTCGTGCCGCTGATGGTTTCCTGAGAGAAGATCCGTGAACATGAGGCGCTCCAGACTCCACAGTCGTCCACTCACCTGCTGCTCCAGGTAACCACACCTGAGCGGCTCCGTCATGCAGGAAGGCTGAGCCAACAACAGGCAGCAGACGTTTCCATAGAGAGGAAGCCATGACGAGTAGCTCGCTGTGGAGGTCAGAGGTCAACTTGAAATATGGATTATATTCATTTGTTAATATAACTTTAAATATAGATAATATTCAACATTATTATAACTTTAAATATAGATAATATTCAACATTATTATAACTTTAAATATAGATAATGTTCAACATTATTATAACTTTAAATATAGATAATATTCAACGTTATTATAACTTTAAATATAGATAATATTCAACATTATTATAACTTTAAATATAGATAATATTCAACATTATTATAACTTTAAATATAGATAATATTCACTAGTTAATACAACTTCAAATATAGATAATATTCAACATTATTATAACTTTAAATATAGATAATGTTCAACATTATTATAACTTTAAATATAGATAATATTCAACATTATTATAACTTTAAATATAGATAATATTCAACATTATTATAACTTTAAATATAGATAATATTCAACATTATTATAACTTGAAATATAGATCATATTCAACATTATTATAACTTGAAATATAGATAATATTCAACATTATTATAACTTTAAATATAGATAATATTCACTAGTTAATACAACTTTATAGATAATATTCAACATTATTATTACTTTAAATATAGATCATATTCAACATTATTATAACTTGAAATATAGATCATATTCAACATTATTATAACTTGAAATATAGATAATATTCAACATTATTATAACTTTAAATATAGATAATATTCAACATTATTATAACTTGAAATATAGATAATATTCAACATTATTATAACTTTAAATATAGATAATATTCACTAGTTAATACAACTTCAAATATAGATAATATTCAACATTATTATAACTTTAAATATAGATAATGTTCAACATTATTATAACTTTAAATATAGATAATATTCAACATTATTATAACTTTAAATATAGATAATATTCAACATTATTATAACTTTAAATATAGATAATATTCAACATTATTATAACTTGAAATATAGATCATATTCAACATTATTATAACTTGAAATATAGATAATATTCAACATTATTATAACTTTAAATATAGATAATATTCACTAGTTAATACAACTTTATAGATAATATTCAACATTATTATTACTTTAAATATAGATCATATTCAACATTATTATAACTTGAAATATAGATCATATTCAACATTATTATAACTTGAAATATAGATAATATTCAACATTATTATAACTTTAAATATAGATAATATTCAACATTATTATAACTTGAAATATAGATAATATTCAACATTATTATAACTTTAAATATAGACAATGTTCAACATTATTATAACTTTAAATATAGATAATATTCAACATTATTATAACTTGAAATATAGATAATATTCAACATTATTATAACTTGAAATATAGATAATGTTCAACATTATTATAACTTTAAATATAGATAATATTCACTAGTTGATACAACTTTAAATATAGATAATATTCAACATTATTATAACTTTAAATAAAGATAATATTCAACATTATTATAACTTTAAATATAGATAATGTTCAACATTATTATAACTTTAAATATAGATAATATTCAACATTATTATAACTTGAAATATAGATAATATTCAACATTATTATAACTTGAAATATAGATAATGTTCAACATTATTATAACTTTAAATATAGATAATATTCACTAGTTAATACAACTTTAAATATAGATAATATTCACTAGTTAATACAACTTTAAATATAGATAATATTCACTAGTTAATACAACTTTAAATATGGATAATATTCACTAGTTAATACAACTTTAAATATAGATAATATTCAACATTCATACAACTTTAAATATAGATAATATTCACTAGTTAATACAACTTTAAATATAGATAATATTCACTAGTTAATACAACTTTAAATATAGATAATATTCACTAGTTAATACAACTTTAAATATAGATAATATTAACTAGTTAATACAACTTTAAATATAGATAATATTCACTAGTTAATACAACTTTAAATATAGATAATATTCAACATTCATACAACTTTAAATATAGATAATATTCACTAGTTAATACAACTTTAAATATAGATAATATCCACTAGTTAATACAACTTTAAATATGGATAATATTCACTAGTTAATACAACTTTAAATATAGATAATATTCAACATTAATACAACTTTAAATATAGATAATATTCACTAGTTAATACAACTTTATAGATAATATTCAACTTTAATACAACTTTAAATATGGATCATAAGTATTTCTCACCGTCTTGCAGGACGATGAGCGAGTGCGACTGAAAGTTTCCTTCTGCGTCGTTCAGACCTAAACTTGTGCAGGACAGCAGGTTGTATTTGGCTCCACTGGACAATCAAATCACAACATATTCAATAAAGAAACAAAGGTGTTCAAATGATGTTATTATCTGTTCAACGGTGAAGGCAACAGTGGTCACGTGACTCACTGAGGTATAGGGTTGTGCTGCAGGAAGGCGTCAGGGTCCGGAGCGGCCAGTAGGGGGCAGAGTTTCCTCGCAGAAGATTTTCCCAGAGAGTTCCGAAACTTTTTGGCAAGTTTTTTGGGCGTGTTCGCCACCGTCAGCTCTTCTTCTAGTGCGCAACTCCACAGCTCCACCTTCAGCTCAAACTTGGGAACTACATCCTTGCTGGAGACAAAAACCAATACGTCAAACTTTTGATTTATTTGAGATAAACTTTGTGTTGAAGTAAAAATTAAATGTATATAAAAAATATAAAACTTTTGTGAAATCGTATTCCCTCATTATTCTAATAAACTTTATAACTATAATAATAACTATACCAACTAGTAACGTGTTGTTTTGTGATCCTTGCAATACAATTTAAAGTATTGAATTAAAGAGAAGAAAACCAGTGATTAAATATCAACAAACTATGTTTCATCATGTATCGTTCATGTTTACTAGTGTGACGAGTCTTTAACGTACAAGATAGTAACGTACAAGATAGCAACGTACAAGATAGCAACGTACAAGATAGTGACGTACAAGATAGTGACGTACAAGATGGTGACGTACAAGATAGCAACGTACAAGATAGCGACGTACAAGATGGTGACGTACAAGATGGTGACGTACAAGATGGTGACGTACAAGATGGTGAGTACAAGATAGTGACGTACAAGATGGTGACGTACAAGATGGTGACGTACAAGATGGTGACGTACAAGATAGTAACGTACAAGATAGTGACGTACAAGATGGTGACGTACAAGATGGTGACGTACAAGATGGTGACGTACAAGATAGTAACGTACAAGATAGTGACGTACAAGATGGTGACGTACAAGATGGTGACGTACAAGATGGTGACGTACAAGATAGTAACGTACAAGATAGTGACGTACAAGATAGTGACGTACAAGATGGTGACGTACAAGATAGTAACGTACAAGATAGTGACGTACAAGATGGTGACGTACAAGATGGTGACGTACAAGATAGTAACGTACAAGATAGTGACGTACAAGATGGTGACGTACAAGATGGTGACGTACAAGATAGTAACGTACAAGATAGTGACGTACAAGATGGTGACGTACAAGATGGTGACGTACAAGATAGTGACGTACAAGATAGTAACTCCCTCAAAGCAGATGTCAGTGACGGTTCTGTCCACGACCACCATCTCTGTTTCAAACACCTGAGAGTCCACCTGCAGCAGAGCGAAGACGGCCACTCGCCGAGAGCCTGAAAGAAATGAAGAGTTGAGAAGAAAATAGAAGAAGAGTTGAGAAGGAAAGAAGAGTTGAGAAGAAAATAAGAGTTGAGAAGAAACAGAAGAAGAGTTGAGAAGGAAAGAAGAGTTGAGAAGAAAATAAGAGTTGAGAAGAAAAGAAGAGTTGAGAAGAAAAGAAGAGTTGAGAAGAAAAGAAGAGTTGAGAAGAAACAGAAGAAGAGTTGAGAAGGAAAGAAGAGTTGAGAAGAAAATAAGAGTTGAGAAGAAAAGAAGAGTTGAGAAGAAAATAGAAGAAGAGTTGAGAAGGAAAAAAAAGAGTTGAGAAGAAAATAAGAGTTGAGAAGCAAATAAGAGTTGAGAAGGAAAGAAGAGTTGAGAAGGAAAGAAGAGTTGAGAAGAAAAGAAGAGTTGAGAAGGAAATAAGAGTTGAGAAGAAAAGAAGAGTTGAGAAGAAAAGAAGAGTTGAGAAGAAAAGAAGAGTTGAGAAGAAACAGAAGAAGAGTTGAGAAGGAAAGAAGAGTTGAGAAGAAAAGAAGAGTTGAGAAGAAAAGAAGAGTTGAGAAGAAAATAGAAGAAGAGTTGAGAAGGGAAAAAAAGAGTTGAGAAGAAAAGAAGAGTTGAGAAGAAAAGAAGAGTTGAGAAGAAAATAAGAGTTGAGAAGGAAAGAAGAGTTGAGAAGAAAAGAAGAGTTGCGAAGGAAATAAGAGTTGAGAAGAAAAGAAGAGTTGAGAAGAAAATAAGAGTTGAGAAGAAACAGAAGAAGGGTTGAGAAGAAAAGAGTTGAGAAGAAAAGAAGAGTTGAGAAGAAAATAAGAGTTGAGAAGAAAAGAAGAGTTGAGAAGAAAATAAGAGTTGAGAAGAAAAGAAGAGTTGAGAAGAAAAGAAGAGTTGAGAAGAAAAGAAGAGTTGAGAAGAAACAGAAGAAGGGTTGAGAAGAAAAGAGTTGAGAAGAAAAGAAGAGTTGAGAAGAAAATAAGAGTTGAGAAGAAAAGAAGAGTTGAGAAGAAAATAAGAGTTGAGAAGAAAATAAGAGTTGAGAAGAAAAGAAGAGTTGAGAAGAAAATAAGAGTTGAGAAGAAACAGAAGAAGAGTTGAGAAGAAAATAAGAGTTGAGAAGGAAAGAAGAGTTGAGAAGAAAATAAGAGTTGAGAAGAAACAGAAGAAGGGTTGAGAAGAAAATAAGAGTTGAGAAGAAACAGAAGAAGGGTTGAGAAGAAAAGAGTTGAGAAGAAAAGAAGAGTTGAGAAGAAAATAAGAGTTGAGAAGAAAAGAAGAGTTGAGAAGAAAATAAGAGTTGAGAAGAAAAGAAGAGTTGAGAAGAAAATAAGAGTTGAGAAGAAAAGAAGAGTTGAGAAGAAAAGAAGAGTTGAGAAGAAAAGAAGAGTTGAGAAGAAAAGAAGAGTTGAGAAGAAACAGAAGAAGGGTTGAGAAGAAAAGAGTTGAGAAGAAAAGAAGAGTTGAGAAGAAAATAAGAGTTGAGAAGAAAATAAGAGTTGAGAAGAAAAGAAGAGTTGAGAAGAAAATAAGAGTTGAGAAGAAAAGAAGAGTTGAGAAGAAAATAAGAGTTGAGAAGAAAATAAGAGTTGAGAAGAAAATAAGAGTTGAGAAGAAAAGAAGAGTTGAGAAGAAAATAAGAGTTGAGAAGAAACAGAAGAAGAGTTGAGAAGAAAATAAGAGTTGAGAAGGAAAGAAGAGTTGAGAAGAAAATAAGAGTTGAGAAGAAAAGAAGAGTTGAGAAGAAAAGAAGAGTTGAGAAGAAACAGAAGAAGGGTTGAGAAGAAAAGAGTTGAGAAGAAAAGAAGAGTTGAGAAGAAAATAAGAGTTGAGAAGAAAATAAGAGTTGAGAAGAAAAGAAGAGTTGAGAAGAAAATAAGAGTTGAGAAGAAAATAAGAGTTGAGAAGAAAATAAGAGTTGAGAAGAAACAGAAGAAGGGTTGAGAAGAAAAGAGTTGAGAAGAAAAGAAGAGTTGAGAAGAAAATAAGAGTTGAGAAGAAAAGAAGAGTTGAGAAGAAAATAAGAGTTGAGAAGAAAATAAGAGTTGAGAAGAAAATAAGAGTTGAGAAGAAAAGAAGAGTTGAGAAGAAAATAAGAGTTGAGAAGAAACAGAAGAAGAGTTGAGAAGAAAATAAGAGTTGAGAAGGAAAGAAGAGTTGAGAAGAAAATAATAGTTGAGAAGAAAAGAAGAGTTGAGAAGAAAAGAAGAGTTGAGAAGAAACAGAAGAAGGGTTGAGAAGAAAAGAGTTGAGAAGAAAAGAAGAGTTGAGAAGAAAATAAGAGTTGAGAAGAAAAGAAGAGTTGAGAAGAAAATAAGAGTTGAGAAGAAAATAAGAGTTGAGAAGAAAATAAGAGTTGAGAAGAAACAGAAGAAGAGTTGAGAAGAAAATAAGAGTTGAGAAGGAAAGAAGAGTTGAGAAGAAAATAAGAGTTGAGAAGAAAATAAGAGTTGAGAAGAAAAGAAGAGTTGAGAAGAAAATAAGAGTTGAGAAGAAACAGAAGAAGGGTTGAGAAGAAAAGAGTTGAGAAGAAAAGAAGAGTTGAGAAGAAAATAAGAGTTGAGAAGAAAAGAAGAGTTGAGAAGAAAATAAGAGTTGAGAAGAAAATAAGAGTTGAGAAGAAAAGAAGAGTTGAGAAGAAAATAAGAGTTGAGAAGAAAAGAAGAGTTGAGAAGAAAAGAAGAGTTGAGAAGAAAAGAAGAGTTGAGAAGAAAAGAAGAGTTGAGAAGAAACAGAAGAAGGGTTGAGAAGAAACAGAAGAAGGGTTGAGAAGAAAAGAGTTGAGAAGAAAAGAAGAGTTGAGAAGAAAATAAGAGTTGAGAAGAAAATAAGAGTTGAGAAGAAAAGAAGAGTTGAGAAGAAAAGAAGAGTTGAGAAGAAAAGAAGAGTTGAGAAGAAAATAAGAGTTGAGAAGAAAAGAAGAGTTGAGAAGAAAAGAAGAGTTGAGAAGAAAATAAGAGTTGAGAAGAAACAGAAGAAGAGTTGAGAAGAAAATAAGAGTTGAGAAGGAAAGAAGAGTTGAGAAGAAAATAAGAGTTGAGAAGAAAATAAGAGTTGAGAAGAAAAGAAGAGTTGAGAAGAAACAGAAGAAGGGTTGAGAAGAAAAGAGTTGAGAAGAAAATAAGAGTTGAGAAGAAAATAAGAGTTGAGAAGAAAATAAGAGTTGAGAAGAAAAGAAGAGTTGAGAAGAAAATAAGAGTTGAGAAGAAAATAAGAGTTGAGAAGAAAAGAAGAGTTGAGAAGAAAAGAAGAGTTGAGAAGAAACAGAAGAAGAGTTGAGAAGAAAATAAGAGTTGAGAAGGAAAGAAGAGTTGAGAAGAAAATAAGAGTTGAGAAGAAAATAAGAGTTGAGAAGAAACAGAAGAAGGGTTGAGAAGAAAAGAAGGGTTGAGAAGAAGAGTCAGACTCACTGCCTCTGTTGTTGAAGTGATCCTGGTCCTTCCACATCAGAGGGAAACGTAAACCTACGACACACATGAACGTTTGTGACGCATCAGTGTCTCCAGGTGACATTGAAACATCAACCTCTGGAGGAACATCTCACCAGACAGAGCGAGGCTTCCACGGCAGGACACTCTTCCCTCCTCAGAGGATCTGTCAAACAAAGTCAAACAAGTCAAGGAGATGTCACCTGGCGCGTCACCTGGCGCGTCACCTGGCGCGTCACCTGGCGCGTCAACTGGCGCGTCACCTGGCGCGTCACCTGGCGCGTCACCTGGCGCGTCAACTGGCGCGTCACCTGGCGCGTCAACTGGCGCGTCAACTGGCGCGTCAACTGGCGCGTCACCTGCCGCGTCACCTGCCGCGTCACCTGCCGCGTCACCTGGCGCGTCACCTGGCGCGTCAACTGGCGCGTCACCTGGCGCGTCAACTGGCGCGTCACCTGGCGCGTCACCTGGCGCGTCAACTGGCGCGTCACCTGGCGCGTCAACTGGCGCGTCACCTGGCGCGTCAACTGGCGCGTCACCTGGCGCGTCACCTGGCGCGTCACCTGGCGCGTCACCTGGCGCGTCAACTGGCGCGTCAACTGGCGTGTCACCTGGCGCGTCACCTGGCGCGTCAACTGGCGCGTCACCTGGCGCGTCACCTGGCGCGTCACCTGGCGCGTCACCTGGCGCGTCACCTGGCGCGTCAACTGGCGTGTCACCTGGCGCGTCACCTGGCGCGTCAACTGGCGCGTCACCTGCCGCGTCACCTGGCGCGTCACCTGGCGCGTCAACTGCCGCGTCAACTGGCGCGTCAACTGGCGCGTCAACTGCCGCGTCACCTGCCGCGTCACCTGGCGGGTCACTCAACATCAAGTGTTCTTCTCACCTTCCCTCCTCCATCTTCTTCTGCTGGTGTTTCCTTCTCTCCACCTGAGCCGTGTAGGTCTTGATCCTGGCGCTGCAGGTCAGCAGGTTCTTGGACGCGTTCAGGACTTGTTCTCTCTTGCTGCAGGCGAGCAGCAGCTTGTAGGCGCCTTCACGCATCCTCAGCTCCAGGTCCAGCTTCTGCTGAGGGTCCTGAAGAGACACCAGTTAGAATAGTTAACCATTACTATAGTTTAACAACAATTAATAATAGTTAATCATTACTATAGTTTAACAACAGTTTATAATAGTTAACCATTACTATAGTTTAACAACAGTTTATAATAGTTAACCATTACTATAGTTTAACAACAATTAATAATAGTTAATCATTACTATAGTTTAACAACAGTTTATAATAGTTAACCATTACTATAGTTTAACAACAGTTTATAATAGTTAACCATTACTATAGTTTAACAACAGTTTATAATAGTTAACCATTACTATAGTTTAACAACAGTTTATAATAGTTAACCATTAAATTCACTGTTCTGGTTCTGTTGGATCTGTCGTCAGCCTTTGACACAGTTGAACCAGATCCTGCTGAGAAGACTGAGGGATGAAGACTGTCTGGGTCTATGTTAGAATGGTTCTCATCTTACCTTTCTGGGCAGTTTTAGTGTATCTGCCAATCAAATGAGGTCTGAATCGGCAGATCTGTTGTGTGGAGTCCCTCAAGGTTCTGTTCTGGGTCCTTTATTGTTTTTGCTGTACTTGATTCCCCTCGGTAAAATCATTCAGAGATTTCCAGATGTTTCTTATCACATGTTTGCTGATGACATCCAGCTCTACTGCTCTTTTGATCCAACTGAGCTCCAGAGGCTGAACTTAGTCAATTGTTGCTAGAAATCAAACAATGAGTGAAAACACTTTACAGCTAAATGTGGACAAAACTGAAACTCTGGTGATTGTTGATGATAAGGTTCCAGGGTTGAGTCAGTACTTGAGTGACTTATGTCAGTCTGTCAAACTGAGCCTGAGAAACCTGGGTGTTGTATTTGATAAAGACATGTCTCTTGTTCAACACTGAAGAAAACTGACCAGAAACTGTTTCCTTCAACTGAGAAAAATCTCTAAACTTAGGAAAATGTTGTCGGAACATGATCTGGATCTTATAATCCATGCGTTTGTTTCTTCTCGTCTGGACTATTGTAACAGTTTGTTTTCATGTCTTAACAAGAAGGATCGTCTCGTCTGCAGTTGATTCAGAACTCTGAGCCGCTCTAGTAGAAGAACTCACATTTCTCCTTCAAACTCTTCACTGGCTTCCAGTTTCTTTCAGGATCAACTTTAAAATTCTGGTTCTTACTTTCAGATCTATTCATGGTCAGACCTTCATGATCTGATCCAGCCTTACACCCCAGCTCGGGCTCTGAGGTCTGTGGATCAGAATCTACTTATGGTTCCACGCACACGACTCGGGACCAGAGGAGAGAAATCTTTTCAGGCTGTTGCTCCTAAGCTTTGGAACGATCTTCTCTCTCTTTGTGTTTGATGATCTACTGACTCCTTCAAGAAACATCTGTGTTTGATGATCTACTGACTCCTTTACGAAACATCTGTGTTTGATGATCTACTGACTCCTTCAAGAAACATCTGTGTTTGATGATCTACTGACTCCTTCAAGAAACATCTGTGTTTGATGATCTACTGACTCCTTCAAGAAACATCTGTGTTTGATGATCTACTGACTCCTTCAAGAAACATCTGTGTTTGATGATCTACTGACTCCTTCAAGAAACATGTGTGTTTGATGATCTACTGACTCCTTCAAGAAACATCTGTGTTTGATGATCTACTGACTCCTTCAAGAAACATCTGTGTTTGATGATCTACTGACTCCTTTAAGAAACATCTGTGTTTGATGATCTACTGACTCCTTCAAGAAACATCTGTGTTTGATGATCTACTGACTCCTTTAAGAAACATCTGTGTTTGATGATCTACTGACTCCTTCAAGAAACATCTGTGTTTGATGATCTACTGACTCCTTCAAGAAACATCTGTGTTTGATGATCTACTGACTCCTTCAAGAAACATCTGTGTTTGATGATCTACTGACTCCTTTAAGAAACATCTGTGTTTGATGATCTACTGACTCCTTCAAGAAACATCTGTGTTTGATGATCTACTGACTCCTTTAAGAAACATCTGTGTTTGATGATCTACTGACTCCTTCAAGAAACATCTGTGTTTGATGATCTACTGACTCCTTCAAGAAACATCTGTGTTTGATGATCTACTGACTCCTTCAAGAAACATGTGTGTTTGATGATCTACTGACTCCTTCAAGAAACATGTGTGTTTGATGATCTACTGACTCCTTCAAGAAACATCTGTGTTTGATGATCTACTGACTCCTTCAAGAAACATCTGTGTTTGATGATCTACTGACTCCTTCAAGAAACATCTGTGTTTGATGATCTACTGACTCCTTCAAGAAACATGTGTGTTTGATGATCTACTGACTCCTTCAAGAAACATGTGTGTTTGATGATCTACTGACTCCTTCAAGAAACATCTGTGTTTGATGATCTACTGACTCCTTCAAGAAACATCTGTGTTTGATGATCTACTGACTCCTTCAAGAAACATGTGTGTTTGATGATCTACTGACTCCTTCAAGAAACATCTGTGTTTGATGATCTACTGACTCCTTCAAGAAACATCTTAAGACGTTTCTATTTGTTCAGGCTTTTCCTTGAATTTCTCGAACTCCTGTGTTGTTCTCAGTATTATCTTGATCTTTAAAGTATGTACTTTTTTGAGTATTGTTTTGATTATCTAAGTGCTTTGTGACCCTGGTCTCGAAAAGCGCTATATAAATAAATATTACTTACTTACTATATTACTATTACTATAGTTTAACAACAGTTAATAATAGTTAACCATTACTAAAGTTTAACAACAGTTTATAATAGTTAACTATTACTATAGTTTAAAAACAGTTTATAATAGTTAACCATTACTATAGTTTAACAACAGTTAATAATAGTTAACCATTACTATAGTTTAACAACAGTTTATAATAGTTAACCATTACTATAGTTTAACAACAGTTTATAATAGTTAACCATTACTATAGTTTAACAACAGTTTATAATAGTTAACCATTACTATAGTTTAACAACAGTTTATAATAGTTAACCATTACTATAGTTTAACAACAGTTTATAATAGTTAACCATTACTATAGTTTAACAACAGTTTATAATAGTTAACCATTACTATAGTTTAACAACAGTTTATAATAGTTAACCATTACTATAGTTTAACAACAGTTTATAATAGTTAACCATTACTATAGTTTAACAACAGTTTATAATAGTTAACCATTACTATAGTTTAACAACAGTTTATAATAGTTAACCATTACTATAGTTTAACAACAGTTAATAATAGTTAACCATTACTATAGTTTAACAACAGTTTATAATAGTTAACCATTACTATAGTTTAACAACAGTTAATAATAGTTAACCATTACTATAGTTTAACAACAGTTTACAATAGTTAACGATTACTATAGTTAAACAACAGTTTAATTATTATAAAGATGTGATTCTTATGTTGATCAATCATACGATTTATTTGTGTGTGTTAACAAAGGCAAGTTTCACCTGTCTCACCTCTGCCGTCTCACCTCACCTGTCTCACCTCTGCCGTCTCACCTCACCTGTCTCACCTCTGCCGTCTCACCTCACCTGTCTCACTCCCCCTGTCTCACCCGTCTCACCTCTGCCATCTCACCTCACCTGTCTCACCCGTCTCACCTCTGCCATCTCACCTCACCTGTCTCACCCGTCTCACCTCTGCCGTCTCACCTCACCTGTCTCACCTCTGCCGTCTCACCTCACCTGTCTCACCTCTGCCGTCTCACCTCACCTGTCTCACTCCCCCTGTCTCACCCGTCTCACCTCTGCCATCTCACCTCACCTGTCTCACCCGTCTCACCTCTGCCATCTCACCTCACCTGTCTCACCTCTGCCGTCTCACCTCACCTGTCTCACCTCTGCCGTCTCACCTCACCTGTCTCACTCCCCCTGTCTCACCTGTTTCACCTCACCTGTCTCACTCCCCCTGTCTCACCTGTTTCACCTCACCTGTCTCACCTCACCCGTCTCACTCCCCCTGTCTCACCCGTCTCACCTCACCTGTCTCACTCCCCCTGTCTCACCTGTTTCACCTCACCTGTCTCACCTCACCTGTCTCACTCCCCCTGTCTCACCCGTCTCACCTCACCTGTCTCACTCCCCCTGTCTCACCTGTTTCACCTCACCTGTCTCACCTCACCTGTCTCACTCCCCCTGTCTCACCTCACCTGTCTCACTCCCCCTGTCTCACCTGTTTCACCTCACCTGTCTCACCTCACCCGTCTCACCTCTACACATATGAAGTACGCACAGGTAAATGCTCGACAGGTGTATTTCAGACAAAGATTCGTGGATCGATGGTTTGAACGTCGTGACGTCATGACTTCAGTAGTAAAACTGTTGAAATAACGTGTAAATAAAGAATTAAATCTCAACAAACCTGTGTTTGCGAGAACAAAACACTCTCCCGTGTCTTCCTCCGTTTCATCTCCATGTCGAGCGCAGATCCCGCAGAAATCAACGACTGGTGTCTTGAGGTTTGAAAGTCGCGCGCGTCCGCCATGTTGGTGTCGTTATTGCGTCACTGCCGAGGAGCGCTTGGTTCGCTGCACGGGACCGCCCGCCGGAGCTACTGTCCCGGCCGTAGAACATATGTTGGATTTATAGTTATAGTTAACTGTTGAGACATTTATATATATACAGTATATAATATATATATATTTATATATATATATATATATATATATATATATATATATATATATATATATATATATATATATATATAACTGTGCAGGGTTTACACTTTCAATATTTAATTGCACTTTGGGTAGTTTAGTTAAATACAGGTGTGCAAAACAAGCGCTCTTGTGTGATGTGACGTCACCGCCCGAAACTAAAGATCGAACGGTTTGCGTTTTTTAAAAATTCAGTTTTCTTTCATCTTTATCGATTTAACACCAACAGTTATCGTAAAAAAAAACCTCTCTGTTGTATTTAGTCAACATTTATTGTTGTTGTTTTCGTTTATAATGACGCTTTTTACATTTTAAATTAAAATTGCGTTTATTTTTCTGTTTGTCTTTAAAAGTGAAATGACGGGAAGTTTTCATTCCAACATGTTCCTCGTTTATTGTTCTTTAAAGTAATAATCAATTTTGTCTGTAGTCGTGATTTAAAACCATTATTGTGAATCGTTTATTATTTAATATGGAAACGTTTATTCAAAACATCAACCGAGTAACTTCCGGTCATTGGATTTTCGATGCGAGAGCAGATGTTAAAAAACAAAAAACGACTAGTTATTAAATTTTAATTAAAAAAAACAATCAACGAAATACATCGCGTTTTTTTGTTATTTGAATCCAAAACGAATAATTAGAATAAAAAATCAAACAAATCAAACAAAAAAATACTGACGAACTGAAACAGAAAAACGGGTCGTTTTTTGTATTACCCTGAACAGGATGTTAGGATTTTCAGAATAAGACAGATGTGTTCAGGATGTGTGCAGGTCACGGGAGCGAGAAGGACTTCTTGCGTCACTACAAGTGTGGAGATGATGACACGAGAGGTTCTTGGAACATCTGCAGGAACATCTGCAGGAACATCTGCTCACGTGACGCCTGGAAGTGAAGCCAGAATATATTCAGTGTGTTTGTAACTGTTCATCAACATTACCATGAATAAATGTGTCAGTATTACTTTCTCAGGCTTCACTTGTTACATCAATGTTGTGTTAATTACTTTGTCATTAAATAGCTTTTAAGCTTCAAAACAAACCAACTATAAAGTTTATTTAGTTTATTTTAGAGACGCTTTATTAAAATCATTATGAAGAAATTGATCATTGAAAAGTGTATGGAATGAAAAGAGAGACACAAACACACACACACACACACAAACACACACACACACACACACACACACAGACACAGACACACACACTCACACACTCACACACACACAGACACACACTCACACACCCCCAGACACACACTCACACACACACACACACACACACAAACACACAAACACACACACACTCACACAGACACACACACTCACACACTCACACACACACAGACACACACACAACCCCAGACACACACACACACACACACACACACACACACATACAGACACACACACACACACACACAGACACACACACACACAGACACACACAGACACACACACACACACAGACACACACACCCCCACAGACACACACACCCCCACAGACACACACAGACACACACAGACACACACACACACACAGACACACACACCCCCACAGACACACACACACACACACACATACAGACACACAGACACACACACACATACAGACACACACACACACACACACAGACACACACACACACAGACACACACACACACACACAGACACAAATAATATGCGAACAATGTACTGTAAAGAAAATACTTGAAATGGAGGAATGCGTCTGACCTTCTGGTGCGCTCTTGTTTTGAAAATCCAGATTTCCTGTTCATGGGAACTTTTAGTTGTTTATTCATTTAAATGTTGAGGTCATCTTACAAATTAAAAATACAGCGATTTTTCCCATTTTCACTTTGGATTCTAAGAGAAAAAAACGCCTTTTATTTTTGTTTTTGAGCTAAAAATTGAGCAACTACTCGTTAACATCTGATCTTGAATTGAAAATGACCAGACATGACTCGGACCACCAAGGTCTCCGAGTCAAAGGTGTTCTGTTGAATCCAGATGATGACGAGCGTCACGTGGTTCGTGGTCGAGTTGGAAACGTCCACGCTGGTGTCAGAACCGTCAAGTTCGCAGAAACAAACCAGTATCACAGGATGTGACGAGAGGCCTATCAAAATAAAATGTAAGAGGAAATCCGCGTCATCTGCTATAGGATGACGTCACGACCATCTTTTGGAGTTTCAGGATTATTTTAATCATTTCAGGACAAACTCGCTCAGTGGGTTCAGTCCTGAAACACAACACTTTTCTTATCTTAAATTCCTGCTTCGTTGGTTAATCCTGATGTATTTGGTTGCCATGGAAACAGATTCACACTAACAAGACTGAGCACTTAAGGTATTTTATTGTATTTATTTTCATGAAAGGTTAATTTTCACGTCCTTTATCTCATATCAATCATAATGTTTTTTTTAGATTTAAAACCATTTCTAGATCAACATGATGTAGGTTCCAGAGAGTTCCTGAGCCAGATGATCGCTGAGAGGTTTGGAGTTGAAAGATCCGAAGGTTCTGTTCTGTTTGGTTCATTCTTTGATTCTGACTCAACAAACATGTGTTTACAATAAACATCTGTGACATTCGTGATATGATGATGATGATTGTTGTTGTTGTTGTTGTTGTTGTTGTTGTTGTTGTTGTTGTTGTTGTTGTTGTTGTTGTTGTTCCAGAAAAACCTTTTAAATTAATTGAGCAGCTTTAACTTTAACGCTCGCTGGACTCGGTGGAGAAGGTGGGAGAGAGGAGGAGGAGGAGGAGGTGGGAGAGAGGAGGAGGAGGTGGGAGTGAGGAGGAGGTGGAGGAGGTGGGAGAGAGGAGGAGGAGGAGGAGGTGGGAGAGAGGAGGAGGAGGTGGGAGTGAGGAGGAGGTGGAGGAGGTGGGAGAGAGGAGGAGGAGGAGGAGGTGGGAGAGAGGAGGAGGAGGTGGGAGTGAGGAGGAGGTGGAGGAGGTGGGAGAGAGGAGGAGGAGGAGGAGGTGGGAGAGAGGAGGAGGAGGTGGGAGTGAGGAGGAGGTGGAGGAGGTGGGAGAGAGGAGGAGGAGGAGGAGGTGGGAGAGAGGAGGAGGAGGTGGGAGTGAGGAGGAGGTGGAGGAGGTGGGAGAGAGGAGGAGGTGGAGGAGGTGGGAGAGAGGAGGAGGAGGTGGGAGAGAGGAGGAGGAGGTGGGAGTGAGGAGGAGGTGGAGGAGGTGGGAGAGAGGAGGAGGTGGAGGAGGTGGGAGAGAGGAGGAGGAGGTGGGAGAGAGGAGGAGGAGATGGGAGTGAGGAGGAGGTGGAGGAGGTGGGAGAGAGGAGGAGGTGGAGGATGTGGTATTTTTATTTTTATTTTTATTTTTATTTTTATTTTTATTTTTATTTTTATTTTTATTTTTATTTTTATTTTTATTTTTATTTTTATTTTTATTCTTATTTATTCTTTTTTTTATTTTTTATTTTATTTTTTCATTTTAATTTTATTTTATTTTATTTTATTTTATTTTATTTTATTTTATTTTATTTTATTTTATTTTATTTTTTATTTGACTTTATTTTATTCTGTTAATAGTGCTAATTTTCTAATACTGTAAATAATTTGTATATTTTAAGATCGTTTTATTTTATTTTATTTTATAATCTCTTTTACTATTTCTTTTTTTCCTGCACTTTGCAAAGTGCAGTGTTTTTCTATTTCTATTTCACTTTACTATCATACTAGTGCAGGAGTGTCACGCTCTGTCTGGTGCTTTTATTTTGACGGTTTGTACAGGAAGTGGTTGTATCCATCGCTGGGTGTAGCGGAACAGGAGGACGAGGAGGAGAAGAGGAGGAAGAGGAGGAGGAAGAGGAGGAGGAGGAGGAGGACGACCCTCCAGAAGGAACTGCAGCAGGGCTGGGCTCCTCTCACTCACACCAGCGGACATTGTGGTGAGAAAAACCTTCTTTTCTTTCAGAAACGTTTCCGGTTTTGGTTTTTCCGCAGAAGTTGAATCAAAGCGTTTGTTTCTCATCTTTTCATCCTTTAGCAGCTTTTGAACGATTTATCCTCATTTGACTGTTTTCTGAACATGTTGAGATGCTTTGTGTTGAGATTTGACACGATGTTGTTATTGTGTTGTTACACTGAGCTTCAACAAACACACAATAATCCACAAAACCTGCGTTTATTCCGTTAGTTTTCTTTTTTCATCACTTTCCATCCTTCATGCTAGCATGAGTGTGTAGACACACACACACACACACACACACACACACACACACACACACACACACACACACACACACACGGATGGATCTTTGTGTTCATCACACACACTCTTGTGAGTCCACGTCACTCCTGGTGTGTGTAGTAAACACGAGGTTAAACGTCGTTTGTGTCGATCCTGCTCCATTGTGTTGTTCCCTGGTGTGTGTAGCGCTCTTTGTGTGAGTCCGTTGTCATCACTTGAAGCTGATGTGAGGTTTTATTCAAACACACAACAGTGAAGGTTTGAAGGAACAAATAATGTGACATTAATGGAAACAAAGATTATTTTACCATAAAAACGTGTATTTTGAAGGAAACATGTTGAGTTTAACTTGATTATGTTTCAGTCTTTGGATACATTCATGGTTATACACCTTATATATGTAGTGATGCTATATATATATATATATATATATATATATATATATATATATTGTCCACGTTTTTCCTCAATACTTTCATAAATTCCTCTGAATTTGTTTTGTATTTTAAAAGTTCTCAAAGTACTTTTTCAGTTCTTGTTACATGTGGTTGAATATGAATACAATGGGGTCATATTGACCCACTTCAGACAATAACATTGAAGGATCGTTGATTCCAAAACAAATAATAATAAAAGTAAAAAAGTCATTCCTGACCTAAACATTAATTTATTCAGAATTAAAGGTTTCAAACATATATATACTGTATATATATATGTTTTTATATGTTTATATATGTTTTTATATGTGTATATATGTTTATATATGTTTATATATGTTTATATATGTTTTTTATATGTTTATATATGTTTATATATGTTTTTATATGTTTATATATGTTTATATATGTTTTTATATGTTTATATATGTTTTTATATGTGTATATATGTTTATATATGTTTATATATGTTTATATATGTTTTTATATGTTTATATATGTTTATATATGTTTATATATGTTTATATATGTTTTTATATGTTTATATATGTTTTTATATGTTTATATATGTTTATATATGTTTATATATGTTTTTATATGTTTATATATGTTTTTATATGTTTATATATGTTTTTATATGTGTATATATGTTTATATATGTTTATATATGTTTTTATATGTTTATATATGTTTATATATGTGTATATATGTTTTTATATGTTTATATATGTTTATATATGTTTATATATGTTTTTATATGTTTATATATGTTTATATATGTTTTTATATGTTTATATATGTTTATATATGTTTTTATATGTTTATATATGTTTTTATATGTTTATTTATGTGTATATGTTTATATATGTTTAAATATGTTTATATATGTTTATATATGTTTTTATATGTGTATATATGTTTATATATGTTTATATATGCTTTTATATGTTTATATATGTTTTTATATGTTTATATATGTTTTTATATGTGTATATATGTTTAAATATGTTTATATATGTTTATATATGCTTTTATATGTTTATATATGTTTTTATATGTTTATATATGTTTATATATGTTTTTACATGTGTATATATGTTTAAATATGTTTATATATGTTTATATATGTTTTTATATGTTTATACATGTTTTTATATGTGTATATATGTTTATATATGTTTTTATATGTTTATATATGTTTATATATGTTGTGATGTGTTTATATTTAATGTTTGTGTTTATATTTAATGTTAGTGTTTATATTTATTGTTGATGTTATATTTAATGTTAGTGTTTATATTTATTGTTGATGTTATATTTAATGTTAGTGTTTATATTTATTGTTGATGTTATATTTATTGTTGATGTTATATTTAATGTTAGTGTTTATATTTAATGTTTGTGTTTATATTTAATGTTAGTGTTTATATTTAATGTTTCTGTTTATATTTAATGTTTGTGTTTATATTTAATGTTAGTGTTTATATTTAATGTTTGTGTTTATATTTAATGTTAGTGTTTATATTTAATGTTTCTGTTTATATTTAATGTTTGTGTTTATATTTAATGTTAGTGTTTATATTTATTGTTTGTGTTTATATTTAATGTTTGTGTTTATATTTAATGTTAGTGTTTATATTTAATGTTTCTGTTTATATTTAATGTTTGTGTTTATATTTAATGTTAGTGTTTATATTTAATGTTAGTGTTTATATTTATTGTTAGTGTTTATATTTAATGTTTGTGTTTATATTTAATGTTTGTGTTTATATTTAATGTTAGTGTTTATATTTATTGTTGGTGTTTATATTTAATGTGTGTGTTTATATTTAATGTTATTGTTTATATTTAATGTTAGTGTTTATATTTAATGTTAGTGTTTATATTTATTGTTTGTGTTTATATTTAATGTTAGTGTTTATATTTAATGTTAGTGTTTATATTTATTGTTGGTGTTTATATTTAATGTGTGTGTTTATATTTAATGTTTGTGTTTATATTTAATGTTAGTGTTTATATTTATTGTTGGTGTTTATATTTAATGTGTGTGTTTATATTTAATGTTTGTGTTTATATTTAATGTTAGTGTTTATATTTAATGTTAGTGTTTATATTTAATGTTAGTGTTTATATTTATTGTTTGTGTTTATATTTAATGTTAGTGTTTATATTTAATGTTAGTGTTTATATTTAATGTTAGTGTTTATATTTATTGTTGGTGTTTATATTTAATGTGTGTGTTTATATTTAATGTTTGTGTTTATATTTAATGTTAGTGTTTATATTTAATGTTAGTGTTTATATATAATGTTAGTGTTTATATTTATTGTTTGTGTTTATATTTAATGTTAGTGTTTATATTTATTGTTGGTGTTTATATTTAATGTTTGTGTTTATATTTATTGTTGGTGTTTATATTTAATGTTAGTGTTTATATTTAATGTTAGTGTTTATATTTATTGTTTGTGTTTATATTTAATGTTAGTGTTTATATTTAATGTTAGTGTTTATATTTAATGTTAGTGTTTATATTTATTGTTGGTGTTTATATTTAATGTGTGTGTTTATATTTAATGTTTGTGTTTATATTTAATGTTAGTGTTTATATTTAATGTTAGTGTTTATATTTAATGTTAGTGTTTATATTTATTGTTTGTGTTTATATTTAATGTTAGTGTTTATATTAATTGTTGGTGTTTATATTTAATGTTAGTGTTTATATTTATTGTTGGTGTTTATATTTAATGTTAGTGTTTATATTTATTGTTAGTGTTTATATTTATTGTTGGTGTTTATATTTAATGTTAGTGTTTATATTTATTGTTAGTGTTTATATTTATTGTTGGTGTTTATATTTAATGTTAGTGTTTATATTTATTGTTTGTGTTTATATTTAATGTTAGTGTTTATATTTAATGTTAGTGTTTATATTTAATGTTTGTGTTTATATTTATTGTTGGTGTTTATATTTAATGTGTGTGTTTATATTTAATGTTTGTGTTTATATTTAATGTTAGTGTTTATATTTAATGTTAGTGTTTATATTTAATGTTAGTGTTTATATTTATTGTTTGTGTTTATATTTAATGTTAGTGTTTATATTTATTGTTGGTGTTTATATTTAATGTTTGTGTTTATATTTATTGTTGGTGTTTATATTTAATGTTAGTGTTTATATTTAATGTTAGTGTTTATATTTAATGTTTGTGTTTATATTTAATGTTAGTGTTTATATTTAATGTTAGTGTTTATATTTAATGTTAGTGTTTATATTTATTGTTTGTGTTTATATTTAATGTTAGTGTTTATATTTATTGTTGGTGTTTATATTTAATGTTAGTGTTTATATTTATTGTTGGTGTTTATATTTAATGTTAGTGTTTATATTTATTGTTAGTGTTTATATTTATTGTTGGTGTTTATATTTAATGTTAGTGTTTATATTTATTGTTTGTGTTTATATTTAATGTTAGTGTTTATATTTAATGTTAGTGTTTATATTTAATGTTTGTGTTTATATTTATTGTTTGTGTTTATATTTATTGTTGGTGTTTATATTTATTGTTGGTGTTTATATTTATTGTTGGTGTTTATATGTAATGTGTTGAAAAAAGGATTCACTGACGACATGTTTGACTTATTTTCTGGTAAGTTCTGCTTGACCTGGTTTTCTGCTCATGTGAGGAGAAACGAGTCAACGGCCAACATTCCGACGTCACTTCCTGTCCAACATCTGGCAGCGATCAGCAGCCGCAGCACAGCTTCTGATTGGCTGCTGGAACACGAACACAACACAAGACACTTTTGAATGTTTTCTTCATCACTTCTGACGAACGTTTGTGTTACATTCAGTTAATGTAATGATTGTGTGTCTGCAGGACGATGGCCTAGTTGTGTACGTCTGTCACACCCTCAGCAGCTCCTCAGACCTCAGGTGCGAACACACAACAAATACACACAAATGATACACACAACTAATACACACGAACTGAACTGAAATACACACAAATGATACATTAATCAAATGCACACAATACATTGACACCATTAATACATTCACTAAATATAGACACAATAAACAGTTTGTGTGTTTATATTTGATTTGGTGTCAGATGTCAATCATCATCACGATATTTCAGAGTTGTTGTTGTTGGTCCTGCAGGTGTGAGTCTCTCGCAGACATGAGTGTAACTTCCTGGTTCCTGGTGAGCAGCGGCGGAACTCGTCACCGACTCCCTCGAGAGATGATCTTTGTAGGACGAGATGATTGTGAGCTCATGCTGCAGGTGAGTCTGTCACATGACCAACATGACTGTCACATGACCAACATGACTGTCACATGACCAACATGACTGACACATGACTGACACATGACTGTCACATGACCAACATGACTGACACAAGACTGTCACATGACCAACATGACTGTCAAATGACTCTCACATGACTCTCACATCACTGTCAAATGACCAACATGACTGTCACATGACCAACATGACTGACACAAGACTGTCACATGACCAACATGACTGTCACATGACTCTCACATCACTGTCAAATGACCAACATGACTGTCACATGACTGTCACATGACTGTCACATGACTGTCACATGACTGTCACATGACTGTCACAGTCACATGACTGTCACAGTCACATGACTGTCACATGACTGTCACATGACTGTCACATGACTTTCACATGACTGTCACATGACTGTCACATGACTGTCACATGACTGTCACATGACTGTCACATGACTGTCACATGACTGTCACGTGACTGTCACATGACCAACATGACTGTCACATGACTGTCACATGACTGTCACATGACTGTCACATGACTGTCACATGACTGTCACATGACCAACATGACTGTCACATGACTGTCACATGACTGTCACATGACTGTCACGTGACTGTCACATGACTGTCACATGACTGTCACATGACTGTCACATGACTGTCACATGACTGTCACATGACTGTCACATTACTGTCACATGACCAACATGACTGTCACATGACTGTCACATGACTGTCACATTACTGTCACATGACCAACATGACTGTCACATGACTGTCACATGACTGACACATTACTGTCACATGACCAACATGACTGTCACATGACCAACATGACTGTCACATGACCAACATGACTGTCACATGACCAACATGACTGTCACATGACCATCACATGACTGACACATTACTGTCACATGACCAACATGACTGTCACATGACTGTCACATTACTGTCACATGACCAACATGACTGTCACATGACTGTCACATGACTGTCACATTACTGTCACATGACCAACATGACTGTCACATGACTGTCACATGACTGTCACATGACTGACACATTACTGTCACATGACCAACATGACTGTCACATGACTGTCACATGACCAACATGACTGTCACATGACCAACATGACCATCACATGACTGACACATTACTGTCACATGACCATCACATGACTGTCACATGACTGTCACATGACCAACATGACTGTCACATGACCAACATGACCATCACATGACTGACACATTACTGTCACATGACCATCACATGACTGTCACATGACCGTAACATGACCAACATGACCATCACATGACTGACACATGACTGTTATATGACCTACATCATTATGATGAAATACAGATATTCTTCAGACTTATACAATAGTAATAACAATAATAACAAATAATAACAAAATAGTAATAACAGTATGAGTCTGTGTGTGTGTGTGTGTGTGTGTTCTTATTGTGTGGGTGTTTGCATGAGTGTGTGTGTCTGTGTGTGTCTGTGTGTGCATGCAGCTCTCAAGTTCTTATGTGAGTCTCTTGTGACATCAACACAACATTATTCTACACACTCAGGTTCATGTTGTGTTTCTTAAGCTTGAACACAATTCAAGTTTAAATCATTATCTTTATATTGTAGAATCAATTCATGTCATTATTAGATTAGAAGATATTTGAGCATCTTTCTGGTTTCATGTATAAAAACTTAATCAGATTTATTTATAGTTATTTTGACTCGTGTTTGTTGAGTGTTGTTGTTGTTCACGCTTGTTTGTCACATGACTTGTCCTGAGTCACATGACATAAAGAACTGCTGGAGTCAACAATAAAATTAAACCAACAGTAGAAACACTACATTAGCTACATTAGCTACATTAGCAACATTGGCTACATTAGCAACATTGGCTACATTAGCAACATTAGCTACATTAGCAACATTGGCTACATTAGCTACATTAGCTACATTAGCAACATTAGCTACATTAACAACATTGGCTACATTAGCTACATTAGCTACATTAGCAACATTAGCTACATTAGCTACATTAGCAACATTAGCTACATTAGCAACATTAGCTACATTAGCAACATTGGCTACATTAGCTACATTAGCAACATTGGCTACATTAGCTACATTAGCAACATTGGCTACATTAGCTACATTAGCAACATTAGCTACATTAGCAACATTAGCTACATTAGCAACATTCTCAGTGTTTCTGAAACATGTGATGAAATCTGTTAATGTTGTTACAAGAGCAAGAAAGTAGAAAGAAAAAAAGAGAGAAATTCTTACGTTTATCACAAAACCATCGAGATCATCGTGTCGACATTATTATGAAGTCTTCCTTGAATGATTTACAATTTAACTTTAATAACATGTTAATAATAATTTAACTTTAATAACATGTTAATAATAATGTAACTTTAATAACATGTTAATAACAATTTAACTTTAATAACATGTTCATAATAATTTAACTTTAATAACATGTTAATAATAATGTAACTTTAATAACATGTTAATAATAATTTAACTTTAATAACATGTTAATAATAATGTAACTTTATAACATGTTCATAATAATGTAACTTTAATAACATGTTAATAATAATGTAACTTTATAACATGTTCATAATAATGTAACTTTAATAACATGTTAATAATAATGTAACTTTATAACATGTTCATAATAATGTAACTTTAATAACATGTTAATAATAATGTAACTTTATAACATGTTCATAATAATTTAACTTTAATAACATGTTAATAATAATGTAACTTTATAACATGTTCATAATAATGTAACTTTAATAACATGTTAATAATAATGTAACTTTATAACATGTTAATAATAATTTAACTTTAATAACATGTTAATAATTAATTTAAGTTTAATAACATGTTAATAATAATTTAACTTTAATAACATGTTAATAATTAATTTAAGTTTAATAACATGTTAATAATAATGTAACTTTATAACATGTTAATAATAATTTAACTTTAATAACATGTTAATAATTAATTTAACTTTAATAACATGTTAATAATAATTTCACTTTAATAACATGTTAATAATAATTTAACTTTAATAACATGTTTATAATTAATTTAACTTTAATAACATGTTAATAATAATTTCACTTTAATAACATGTTAATAATAATGTAACTTTAATAACATGTTAATAATAATGTAACTTTATAACATGTTAATAATAATTTAACTTTAATAACATGTTAATAATTAATTTAAGTTTAATAACATGTTAATAATAATTTAACTTTAATAACATGTTAATAATAATGTAACTTTAATAACATGTTAATAACAATTTAACTTTAATAACATGTTCATAATAATTTAACTTTAATAACATGTTAATAATAATGTAACTTTAATAACATGTTAATAATAATTTAACTTTAATAACATGTTAATAATAATGTAACTTTATAACATGTTCATAATAATGTAACTTTAATAACATGTTAATAATAATGTAACTTTAATAACATGTTAATAACAATTTAACTTTAATAACATGTTAATAATAATGTAACTTTATAACATGTTCATAATAATGTAACTTTAATAACATGTTAATAATAATGTAACTTTATAACATGTTCATAATAATGTAACTTTAATAACATGTTAATAATAATGTAACTTTAATAACATGTTAATAATAATTTAACTTTAATAACATGTTAATAATTAATTTAAGTTTAATAACATGTTAATAATAATTTAACTTTAATAACATGTTAATAATTAATTTAAGTTTAATAACATGTTAATAATAATGTAACTTTATAACATGTTAATAATAATTTAACTTTAATAACATGTTAATAATTAATTTAACTTTAATAACATGTTAATAATAATTTCACTTTAATAACATGTTAATAATAATTTAACTTTAATAACATGTTTATAATTAATTTAACTTTAATAACATGTTAATAATAATTTAACTTTAATAACATGTTAATAATAATTTCACTTTAATAACATGTTAATAATAATGTAACTTTATAACATGTTAATAATAATTTAACTTTAATAACATGTTAATAATTAATTTAAGTTTAATAACATGTTAATAATAATTTAACTTTAATAACATGTTAATAATTAATTTAACTTTAATAACATGTTAATAATAATGTAACTTTAATAACATGTTAATAATAATGTAACTTTAATAACATGTTAATAATTAATTTAAGTTTAATAACATGTTAATAATAATGTAACTTTAATAACATGTTAATAATTAATTTAAGTTTAATAACATGTTAATAATAATGTAACTTTAATAACATGTTAATAATTAATTTAAGTTTAATAACATGTTAATAATAATTTAACTTTAATAACATGTTAATAATTAATTTAAGTTTAATAACATGTTAATAATAATTTAACTTTAATAACATGTTAATAATTAATTTAAGTTTAATAACATGTTAATAATAATGTAACTTTAATAACATGTTCATAATAATGTAACTTTAATAACATGTTAATAAAAATGTAACTTTAATAACATGTTAATAATAATGTAACTTTAATAACATGTTCATAATAATGTAACTTTAATAACATGTTAATAATAATGTAACTTTAATAACATATTAATAATAATGTAACTTAAATAACATGTTAATAAAAATGTAACTTTAATAACATGTTCATAATAATGTAACTTTAATAACATGTTAATAAAAATGTAACTTTAATAACATGTTAATAATAATGTAACTTTAATAACATGTTCATAATAATGTAACTTTAATAACATGTTAATAAAAATGTAACTTTAATAATATATTAATAAAAATGTAACTTTAATAATATATTAATAAAAATGTAACTTTAATAACATGTTAATAATAATGTAACTTTAATAACATATTAATAAAAATGTAACTTTAATAACATGTTAATAAAAATGTAACTTTAATAACATGTTAATAATAATGTAACTTTAATAACATATTAATAAAAATGTAACTTTAATAACATGTTAATAATAATGTAACTTTAATAACATGTTCATAATAATGTAACTTTAATAACATATTAATAAAAATGTAACTTTAATAACATATTAATAAAAATGTAACTTTAATAACATGTTAATAATAATGTAACTTTAATAACATGTTAATAATAATTAAACTTTAATAACATGTTAATAATAATGTAACTTTAATAACATGTTAATAAAAATGTAACTTTAATAACATGTTAATAATAATGTAACTTTAATAACATGTTCATAATAATGTAACTTTAATAACATGTTAATAATAATGTAACTTTAATAACATATTAATAATAATGTAACTTTAATAACATGTTAATAAAAATGTAACTTTAATAACATGTTCATAATAATGTAACTTTAATAACATGTTAATAAAAATGTAACTTTAATAACATGTTAATAATAATGTAACTTTAATAACATGTTCATAATAATGTAACTTTAATAACATGTTAATAAAAATGTAACTTTAATAATATATTAATAAAAATGTAACTTTAATAACATATTAATAAAAATTTAACTTTAATAATATATTAATAAAAATTTAACTTTAATAACATGTTCATAATAATGTAACTTTAATAACATGTTCATAATAATGTAACTTTAATAACATATTAATAAAAATGTAACTTTAATAACATGTTAATAATAATGTAACTTTAATAACATATTAATAAAAATGTAACTTTAATAACATGTTAATAATAATGTAACTTTAATAACATGTTAATAATAATGTAACTTTAATAACATATTAATAAAAATGTAACTTTAATAACATGTTAATAATAATTAAACTTTAATAACATGTTAATAATAATTAAACTTTAATAACATGTTAATAATAATGTTACTTTAATAACATGTTAATAATAATTAAACTTTAATAACATGTTAATAATAATTAAACTTTAATAACATGTTAATAATAATGTTACTTTAATAACATGTTAATAATAATGTAACTTTAATAACATGTTAATAAAAATGTAACTTTAATAACATGTTAATAATAATGTAACTTTAATAACATATTAATAAAAATGTAACTTTAATAACATGTTAATAATAATGTAACTTTAATAACATATTAATAAAAATGTAACTTTAATAACATGTTAATAATAATGTTACTTTAATAACATGTTAATAATAATGTAACTTTAATAACATATTAATAAAAATGTAACTTTAATAACATGTTAATAATAATGTTACTTTAATAACATATTAATAATAATGTAACTTTAATAACATGTTAATAATAATTAAACTTTAATAAAATGTTTAAAGTAAAGGGAGAAATAAAAAAGGAGAAAATACGGAAAGTAAAACAAAACATGAAGACGATTTAAAAGCTTTTAACATTTT
>NC_141828.1:4007524-4010024 GCF_982586985.1 Callionymus lyra
GACTAACAAAAGTGTAACAAAAGACTAACAAAAGTGTAACAAAAGACTAACAAAAGTGTAACAAAAGACTAACAAAAGTGTAACAAAAGACTAACAAAAATGTAACAAAAGACTAACAAAAGACTAACAAAAATGTAACAAAAGACTAACAAAAGTGTAACAAAATACTAACAAAAGTGTAACAAAAGATTAACAAAAGTGTAACAAAAGATTAACAAAAGTGAAACAAAAGACTAACAAAAGATTAACAAAAGTGAAACAAAAGATTAACAAAAGTGTAACAAAAGATTAACAAAAGACTAACAAAAGTGAAACAAAAGATTAACAAAAGATTAACAAAAGTGAAACAAAAGATTAACAAAAGTGAAACAAAAGACTAACAAAAGATTAACAAAAGTGTAACAAAAGTGAAACAAAAGATTAACAAAAGTGAAACAAAAGATTAACAAAAGTGAAACAAAAGACTAACAAAAGATTAACAAAAGTGTAACAAAAGTGAAACAAAAGATTAACAAAAGTGAAACAAAAGATTAACAAAAGACTAACAAAAGTGTAACAAAAGTGAAACAAAAGATTAACAAAAGTGTAACAAAAGTGTAACAAAAGTGAAACAAAAGATTAACAAAAGTGTAACAAAAGTGAAACAAAAGATTAATAAAAGATTAACAAAAGATTAACAAAAGTGAAACAAAAGATTAACAAAAGATTAACAAAAGTGAAACAAAAGATTAACAAAAGTGTAACAAAAGTGAAACAAAAGATTAATAAAAGATTAACAAAAGATTAACAAAAGATTAACAAAAGATTAACAAAAGATTAACAAAAGTGAAACAAAAGATTAATAAAAGATTAACAAAAGATTAACAAAAGATTAACAAAAGTGAAACAAAAGATTAACAAAAGTGAAACAAAATATTAACAAAAGTGAAACAAAAGATTAACAAAAGTGAAACAAAAGTGAAACAAAAGTGAAACAAAAGTGAAACAAAAGTGAAACAAAAGTGAAACAAAAGTGAAACAAAAGTGAAACAAAAGATTAACAAAAGTGTAACAAAAGTGAAACAAAAGTGAAACAAAAGATTAACAAAAGTGTAACAAAAGTGAAACAAAAGTGAAACAAAAGATTAACAAAAGTGTAACAAAAGTGAAACAAAAGACTAACAAAAGTCTAACAAAAGTGAAACAAAAGATTAACAAAAGTGTAACAAAAGTGAAACAAAAGACTAACAAAAGTCTAACAAAAGATTAACAAAAGTGAAACAAAAGATTAACAAAAGATTAACAAAAGTGAAACAAAAGACTAACAAAAGTCTAACAAAAGATTAACAAAAGTGTAACAAAAGTGAAACAAAAGACTAACAAAAGTCTAACAAAAGATTAACAAAAGTGTAACAAAAGACTAACAAAAGATCAACAAAAGTGTAACAAAAGTGAAACAAAAGACTAACAAAAGTCTAACAAAAGATTAACAAAAGTGAAACAAAAGTGAAACAAAAGATTAACAAAAGATTAACAAAAGTGAAACAAAAGTGAAACAAAAGTGAAACAAAAGATTAACAAAAGATTAACAAAAGTGAAACAAAAGTGAAACAAAAGATTAACAAAAGTGAAACAAAAGTGAAACAAAAGTGAAACAAAAGTGAAACAAAAGATTAACAAAAGTGAAACAAAAGTGAAACAAAAGATTAACAAAAGATTAACAAAAGTGAAACAAAAGTGAAACAAAAGATTAACAAAAGTGAAACAAAAGTGAAACAAAAGTGAAACAAAAGATTAACAAAAGTGAAACAAAAGTGTAACAAAAGTGAAACAAAAGTGAAACAAAAGTGAAACAAAAGATTAACAAAAGTGTAACAAAAGTGAAACAAAAGACTAACAAAAGACTAACAAAAGTCTAACAAAAGATTAACAAAAGTGAAACAAAAGATTAACAAAAGATTAACAAAAGTGTAACAAAAGTGAAACAAAAGACTAACAAAAGTCTAACAAAAGATTAACAAAAGTGTAACAAAAGTGAAACAAAAGACTAACAAAAGTCTAACAAAAGATTAACAAAAGTGTAACAAAAGACTAACAAAAGATCAACAAAAGTGTAACAAAAGTGAAACAAAAGACTAACAAAAGTCTAACAAAAGATTAACAAAAGTGTAACAAAAGATCAACAAAAGTGTAACAAAAGTGAAACAAAAGACTAACAAAAGTCTAACAAAAGATTAACAAAAGTGTAACAAAAGACTAACAAAAGACCAACAAAAGTGTAACAAAGACACACTGCTAGTAACACAGGGGTGTGTGCAGGAGACCCTGCAGCCGGTCCTCGGGGGACCCCCCTCTACGGTCAGCCTTCATGGTGGGGCGACGGCGACGGAGACGCAGACGACGAGAACTCCTTCAAACAGGAAACCAAGTGGTCCAGTAAGAAGCACGAGTCAGGTTCGTGACCTTGTTTGTATCGTTTGAAGGTCAAATGGATAGTATTTGATCTTTGGAGGTTGTTGTC
>NC_141828.1:4015024-4102524 GCF_982586985.1 Callionymus lyra
CTGACTCACTTTAAACACTGAGTCATGTGACTCAACTGACTCACTTTAAACACTGAGTCATGTGACTCAACTGACTCACTTTAAACACTGAGTCATGTGACTCAACTGACTCACTTTAAACACTGAGTCATGTGACTCAACTGACTCACTTTAAACACTGAGTCATGTGACTCAACTGTCTCACTTTAAACACTGAGTCATGTGACTCAACTGACTCACTTTAAACACTGAGTCACATGACTCAACTGACTCACTTTAAACACTGAGTCATGTGACTCAACTGACTCACTTTAAACACTCAGTCATGTGACTCAACTGACTCACTTTAAACACTCAGTCATGTGACTCAACTGACTCACTTTAAACACTGAGTCATGTGACTCAACTGACTCACTTTAAACACTGAGTCATGTGACTCAACTGACTCACTTTAAACACTGAGTCATGTGACTCAACTGACTCACTTTAAACACTCAGTCATGTGACTCAACTGACTCACTTTAAACACTGAGTCATGTGACTCAACTGACTCACTTTAAACACTGAGTCATGTGACTCAACTGACTCACTTTAAACACTGAGTCATGTGACTCAACTGACTCACTTTAAACACTGAGTCATGTGACTCAACTGACTCACTTTAAACACTCAGTCATGTGACTCAACTGACTCACTTTAAACACTGAGTCATGTGACTCAACTGACTCACTTTAAACACTGAGTCATGTGACTCAACTGACTCACTTTAAACACTCAGTCATGTGACTCAACTGACTCACTTTAAACACTCAGTCATGTGACTCAACTGACTCACTTTAAACACTGAGTCATGTGACTCAACTGACTCACTTTAAACACTCAGTCATGTGACTCAACTGACTCACTTTAAACACTGAGTCATGTGACTCAACTGACTCACTTTAAACACTGAGTCATGTGACTCAACTGACTCACTTTAAACACTGAGTCATGTGACTCAACTGACTCACTTTAAACACTCAGTCATGTGACTCAACTGACTCACTTTAAACACTCAGTCATGTGACTCAACTGACTCACTTTAAACACTCAGTCATGTGACTCAACTGACTCACTTTAAACACTCAGTCATGTGACTCAACTGACTCACTTTAAACACTGAGTCATGTGACTCAACTGACTCACTTTAAACACTGAGTCATGTGACTCAACTGACTCACTTTAAACACTGAGTCATGTGACTCAACTGACTCACTTTAAACACTCAGTCATGTGACTCAACTGACTCACTTTAAACACTCAGTCATGTGACTCAACTGACTCACTTTAAACACTCAGTCATGTGACTCAACTGACTCACTTTAAACACTCAGTCATGTGACTCAACTGACTCACTTTAAACACTCAGTCATGTGACTCAACTGACTCACTTTAAACACTCAGTCATGTGACTCAACTGACTCACTTTAAACACTCAGTCATGTGACTCAACTGACTCACTTTAAACACTCAGTCATGTGACTCAACTGACTCACTTTAAACACTCAGTGATGTGACTCAACTGACTCACTTTAAACACTCAGTCATGTGACTCAACTGACTCACTTTAAACACTGAGTCATGTGACTCAACTGACTCACTTTAAACACTGAGTCATGTGACTCAACTGACTCACTTTAAACACTCAGTCATGTGACTCAACTGACTCACTTTAAACACTGAGTCATGTGACTCAACTGACTCACTTTAAACACTCAGTCATGTGACTCAACTGACTCACTTTAAACACTGAGTCATGTGACTCAACTGACTCACTTTAAACACTCAGTCATGTGACTCAACTGACTCACTTTAAACACTGAGTCATGTGACTCAACTGACTCACTTTAAACACTCAGTCATGTGACTCAACTGACTCACTTTAAACACTGTTTTAAAGACAAACAAACCCGTAAACGTGTTAAAGTTAAAGAACGACTAAATAACATCAACATATTGATACTTATATTTTATAGCAATATCAGTGTAACCATGACAACCAGCAGAATCTCTGTTGATAATATAAAAGATATGTTTTCATGTTAAACTAATTCAATAATAACTTCCCTGGACGAGTCACATGACCAACATCGTTGTTCCGAGTCAAGTACCTCATGACCTCATGACCTCATGACCTCATGACCTCATGACCTCATGACCTCATGATCCTGGGCGTCTGCAGCTCAGTGAAGCCTCAGCTGTGATGATTATTTGCTGCTTCAAGGTTAGAGGTCGTGGAGGTCGGTGGTCTTCAGATCTTCACCTGGAGCTTCTGAGTCCAAACAAAAAACACCTGAAAACATTGAAGGTTAAAGAAGTTTAGAAAGAAGGAGAAACATTTGTTCTCGGGATTTAAAAACATGCAGATGATCGTCGAACATGTTCAGGCTTTTGTTCTGATTTTAGGCTGAAATACAATCGTTTGTAAAATCAACAGTTGATTCTAATTTATTCTTAATCCATGGAAAGTGTGTCCCTCACCCTAACTAGCTGGGAACAGGCGTTGACATTAAGAGTATTTATTCTCATGGTGGTTTAGGAAAGATTAGGTTGAAGATAATAACACGATCATAAACAAGTTAAAGATAATAACACGATCATAAACGAGTTAAAGATAATAACACGATCATAAACAAGTTAAAGATAATAACACGATCATAAACAAGTTAAAGATAATAACACGATCATAAACAAGTTGAAGATAATAACACGATCATAAACAAGTTAAAGATAATAACACGATCATAAACAAGTTGAAGATAATAACACGATCATAAACAAGATGAAGATAATAACACGATCATAAACAAGTTAAAGATAATAACACGATCATAAACAAGTTGAAGATAATAACACAATCATAAACAAGTTAAAGATAATAACACGATTATAAACAAGTTAAAGATAATAACACGATCATAAACAAGTTAAAGATAATAACACGATCATAAACAAGTTAAAGATAATAACACGATCATAAACAAGTTAAAGATAATAACACGATCATAAACAAGTTGAAGATAATAACACGATCATAAACAAGTTAAAGATAATAACACGATCATAAACAAGTTGAAGATAATAACACGATCATAAACAAGTTAAAGATAATAACACGATTATAAACAAGTTAAAGATAATAACACGATCATAAACAAGTTAAAGATAATAACACGATCATAAACAAGTTAAAGATAATAACACGATCATAAACAAGATGAAGATAATAACACGATCATAAACAAGTTAAAGATAATAACACGATCATAAACAAGATGAAGATAATAACACGATCATAAACAAGTTAAAGATAATAACACGATCATAAACAAGTTAAAGATAATAACACGATCATAAACAAGTTAAAGATAATAACACGATCATAAACAAGATGAAGATAATAACACGATCATAAACAAGTTAAAGATAATAACACGATCATAAACAAGTTAAAGATAATAACACGATCATAAACAAGATGAAGATAATAACACGATCATAAACAAGTTAAAGATAATAACACGATCATAAACAAGTTAAAGATAATAACACGATCATAAACAAGTTGAAGATAATAACACGATCATAAACAAGATGAAGATAATAACACGATCATAAACAAGATGAAGATAATAACACGATCATAAACAAGTTAAGATAATAACACGATCATAAACAAGTTAAAGATAATAACACGATCATAAACAAGTTAAAGATAATAACACGATCATAAACAAGTTAAAGATAATAACACGATCATAAACAAGTTAAAGATAATAACACGATCATAAACAAGATGAAGATAATAACACGATCATAAACAAGTTAAAGATAATAACACGATCATAAACGAGTTAAAGATAATAACACGATCATAAACAAGTTAAAGATAATAACACGATCATAAACAAGATGAAGATAATAACACGATCATAAACAAGTTAAAGATAATAACACGATCATAAACAAGATGAAGATAATAACTTGATCATGAACGAGTTAAAGATAATAACACGATCATAAACAAGATGAAGATAATAACACGATCATGAACGAGTTAATAACACGATCATAAACGAGTTAAAGATAATAACACGATCATAAACGAGTTAAAGATAATAACACAATCATAAACAAGTTAAAGATAATAACACGATAATAAACAAGTTAAAGATAATAACACGATCATAAACAAGATGAAGATAATAACACGATCATAAACAAGTTAAAGATAATAACACGATCATAAACAAGATGAAGATAATAACACGATCATAAACAAGTTAAAGATAATAACACGATCATAAACAAGTTGAAGATAATAACACGATCATAAACAAGTTAAAGATAATAACACAATCATAAACAAGTTAAAGATAATAACACGATCATAAACAAGATGAAGATAATAACACGATCATAAACAAGTTAAAGATAATAACACGATCATAAACAAGATGAAGATAATAACACGATCATAAACAAGATAAAGATAATAACACGATCATAAACAAGTTAAAGATAATAACACGATCATAAACAAGTTAAAGATAATAACACAATCATAAACAAGTTAAAGATAATAACACGATCATAAACAAGTTAAAGATAATAACACAATCATAAACAAGTTAAAGATAATAACACGATCATAAACAAGATGAAGATAATAACACGATCATAAACAAGTTAAAGATAATAACACAATCATAAACAAGTTAAAGATAATAACACGATCATAAACAAGTTAAAGATAATAACACAATCATAAACAAGTTAAAGATAATAACACGATCATAAACAAGTTAAAGATAATAACACGATCATAAACAAGTTAAAGATAATAACACGATCATAAACAAGTTAAAGATAATAACACGATCATAAACAAGATGAAGATAATAACACGATCATAAACAAGTTAAAGATAATAACACGATCATAAACAAGATGAAGATAATAACACGATCATAAACGAGTTAAAGATAATAACACGATCATAAACAAGATGAAGATAATAACACGATCATAAACAAGTTAAAGATAATAACACAATCATAAACAAGTTAAAGATAATAACACGATCATAAACAAGATGAAGATAATAACACGATCATAAACAAGTTAAAGATAATAACACGATCATAAACAAGTTAAAGATAATAACACGATCATAAACAAGTTAAAGATAATAACACGATCATAAACAAGATGAAGATAATAACACGATCATAAACAAGTTAAAGATAATAACACAATCATAAACAAGTTAAAGATAATAACACGATCATAAACAAGATGAAGATAATAACACGATCATAAACGAGTTAAAGATAATAACACGATCATAAACAAGTTAAAGATAATAACACGATCATAAACAAGTTAAAGATAATAACACGATCATAAACAAGATGAAGATAATAACACGATCATAAACGAGTTAAAGATAATAACACGATCATAAACAAGTTAAAGATAATAACACGATCATAAACAAGATGAAGATAATAACACGATCATAAACAAGTTAAAGATAATAACACGATAATAAACAAGTTAAAGATAATAACACGATCATAAACAAGTTAAAGATAATAACACGATAATAAACAAGTTAAAGATAATAACACGATCATAAACAAGTTAAAGATAATAACACGATCATAAACAAGATGAAGATAATAACACGATCATAAACGAGTTAAAGATAATAACACGATCATAAACGAGTTAAAGATAATAACACGATCATAAACAAGTTAAAGATAATAACACAATCATAAACAAGTTAAAGATAATAACACGATCATTAACAAGTTAAAGATAATAACACGATCATAAACAAGATGAAGATAATAACACGATCATAAACAAGTTAAAGATAATAACACAATCATAAACAAGTTAAAGATAATAACACGATCATAAACAAGTTGAAGATAATAACACGATCATAAACGAGTTAAAGATAATAACACGATCATAAACAAGATGAAGATAATAACACGATCATAAACAAGTTAAAGATAATAACACGATCATAAACAAGTTAAAGATAATAACACGATCATAAACAAGATGAAGATAATAACACGATCATAAACAAGTTAAAGATAATAACACGATCATAAACAAGATGAAGATAATAACACGATCATAAACAAGTTAAAGATAATAACACGATCATAAACAAGTTGAAGATAATAACACGATCATAAACAAGTTAAAGATAATAACACGATCATAAACAAGTTAAAGATAATAACACGATCATAAACAAGATGAAGATAATAACACGATCATAAACAAGTTAAAGATAATAACACGATCATAAACAAGATGAAGATAATAACACGATCATAAACAAGTTAAAGATAATAACACGATCATAAACAAGATGAAGATAATAACACGATCATAAACAAGTTAAAGATAATAACACGATCATAAACGAGTTAAAGATAATAACACGATCATAAACAAGTTAAAGATAATAACACGATCATAAACGAGTTAAAGATAATAACACGATCATAAACAAGATGAAGATAATAACACGATCATAAACAAGTTAAAGATAATAACACGATCATAAACGAGTTAAAGATAATAACACGATCATAAACACATGTTTTCACGTTCGAAGCACAAGATTCTCAAGAGAAGTGACTCGATCTTTGTTGTTGAAGCTGCAGATGCTGCTTCACATCTGGAGTTGAATCATCTCTGTGTTTTATGAAGAATAAGTTCAAACGTTACAATTTACAGTCAACTAATAAAAATTGTATTTATATAAAAAAAAAGTTCCATCTTAAGATACACAATTTTAAATTTTTTCTTGAACGTGTAGATTATTGACATCAGATCGTGACAATCATACATACATCGTTCAGGTTGATATCGTGACTTCATGAAAGAAAGTCTTTTTCTTTTCCCCGAACGTAATCTGTTTGTCCCTCTTTCTTAACCCCCCCTCACACACACACTCACACACACACACACACTCACACACACACACACTCACACACACACACAACAATCTTCTCCTCCCCCTCCTGGTCTCATTCTGACGTCCTCCTCCCCCACAAGAGTCAGTGCCAGTGTCTGCCCTCGTGTCCTGTGGCGTCAGATTGTTTAGTCAAGAAGTCGCTGTCGTAGGTTTTAAAATGCAGATGATTTGACACTCGATCAGGATCTAAAGCGTGAGCAACAGTAACACCTTCGCCTCCACAGGCAGCAAACACGAGGACGGGACCCAGAGCGACTCGGAGAATGGACTCGGCCTGCGTTTCGCCAACCGCCGCCTCGCTCTGGAGCAGCGTCTGAAGGCGTCGCACAGAGACGTGGAGGGTCCGGGTCACTCGTCCAGGGCGCCTCGCACCGCCTTCACCATCGAGTTCTATGACGAGGAGAACCATCGCAAGCGTCGCTCGTACTCCTTCTCCCAGACGGGTCCGGTCCTGGCCGGGGGGGCCGCGGGCGAGGGTTTGTTCCCACAACCCCCGTCTCACCCCAAAGTCTTCAGCATCTCAACCTCGGCCACCACTGCCTCAGAATCAGGTCAGTCCGTCTACATGTTCTGCACATGCGACACAAACTGCTTGGACTGAGGAGGAGGAGACGACACTTGCATTCATTTCCATCAGAGCTGAAACACTGAAGCAGGTCTAGATGAAGAGGAAACTGACTCCATGGTTCTCATTTTGTAAACAATGCTTAGAAACAAACTTGTTGTTTAATTGATAGAAATGACTTCAGATGTTGAAAAACCTTTTGTTTGTTTGTTTTTTGTTTACTTTTACAAATGTAATGTTCAATTGCGTTTTATTATGTATATTTTACTCTTCAAAAAGTATCAGGAAGTCTGTGATATTGCAGTACATGATTCTTCGCTTGTGTATGTGAAGTTCAAGGACTTTCATTGTTGCTCGAACAAAATCGTATGAGAAACTGGTTTGTGTCGATAATAACAAATCACTTCATTCTCAGATTGTTTCTAAATCATTTTGACTTAATCTGCAAACATTACGATACGATAAGATACGATAAGATATGATATAAGATACGATATCATACGATACAATATGATAAGATATTAAATAAGATACTATACGCTATAATACAATACAATATAATATGATACGATACAGTATGATAAGTTATAATAAGACATGATAAGATATGATAAGATCTTAAATAAGATATGTTATGATGTGATACAAGATGATACAAGAAGATACGATAAGAAGAAGTGTGGTACCAACATATGGTTCTGGTCTTCTTAGGAAAGGTTCCGGCTCCGATCTCTGCCACGGTGGCGGCTGGTGCTCCTACAGCTGCTCGGGTTCTTCTGAAGCAGAGGTCTGAGGACACCAGTGTCGGCCGGAGCTCCATCAGCACTGGTTTAGCCACCGGGAGTCCCACCAGCCCGAGCGAGAACGCCTCCGCCACAGGCCAGGATCTGGGCCCAGCCGGGGCAGACCTGGAGGACGACCACAGTGACAAGGGAACCTACACTATTGACCTGGAGGTCCAGAACCCGGAGGAGGAGGAGGCCAGACGCATGATCGACAAGGTTTCACTATTTCTTCGTTCAGTAGATGAGTTTTTAGAGACGGTTGAGCTTCACACTCGAATATTTGATCTGAGTTTTAAACACTGCATGGGTTTTGTGGTATCAGTAGAAAATATATGTTGTATTATCATAGATTATCATGATGTTGTATCATCAGATTATCATGATGTTGTATCATCAGATTATCATGATGTTGAATCATCAGATTATAAGGATGTTGTATCATCAGATTATCATGATGTTGTATCATCAGATTATCATGATGTTGTATCATCAGATTATCATGATGTTGTATCATCAGATTATCATGATGTTGTATCATCAGATTATCATGATGTTGTATCATCAGATTATAAGGATGTTGTATCATCAGATTATAAGGATGTTGTATCATCAGATTATAAGGATGTTGTATCATCAGATTATCATGATGTTGTATCATCAGATTATCATGATGTTGTATCATCAGATTATAAGGATGTTGTATCATCAGATTATAAGGATGTTGTATCATCAGATTATCATGATGTTGTATCATCAGATTATCATGATGTTGTATCATCAGATTATCATGATGTTGTATCATCAGATTATCATGATGTTGTATCATCAGACTATCATGATGTTGTATCATCAGATTATCATGATGTTGTATCATCAGATTATCATGATGTTGTATCATCAGATTATCATGATGTTGTATCATCAGATTATCAGGATGTTGTATCATCAGATTATCAGGATGTTGTATCATCAGATTATCATGATGTTGTATCATCAGATTATCATGATGTTGTATCATCAGATTATCATGATGTTGTATCATCAGATTATCATGATGTTGTATCATCAGACTATCATGATGTTGTATCATCAGATTATCATGATGTTGTATCATCAGATTATCATGATGTTGTATCATCAGATTATCATGATGTTGTATCATCAGATTATCAGGATGTTGTATCATCAGATTATCAGGATGTTGTATCATCAGATTATCATGATGTTGTATCATCAGATTATCATGATGTTGTATCATCAGATTATCATGATGTTGTATCATCAGATTATCAGGATGTTGTATCATCAGATTATCATGATGTTGTATCATCAGATTATCATGATGTTGTATCATCAGATTATCATGATGTTGTATCATCAGATTACAGATTATCATGATGTTGTATCATCAGATTATAAGGATGTTGTATCATCAGATTATCATGATGTTGTATCATCAGATTATAAGGATGTTGTATCATCAGATTATCATGATGTTGTATCATCAGACTATCATGATGTTGTATCATCAGATTATCATGATGTTGTATCATCAGATTATCATGATGTTGTATCATCAGATTATCATGATGTTGTATCATCAGATTATCATGATGTTGTATCATCAGATTATCATGATGTTGTATCATCAGATTATCATGATGTTGTATCATCAGGTGTTTGGAGTTCAACTAAACCAAGACTTGTCGACCAACTGCTCTCGCGAAGGGAAAACAAAGAAAAAAGAAGAAGAAGAAAAAGAGGTAAAAATCAGAACGTCTACTTGAACGAAAAATGAACGTCTACTTCCGTCACTCATGAACGTCTACTTCCGTCACTCATGAACGTCTACTACTGTCACTCATGAACGTCTACTACTGTCACTCATCAACGTCTACTACTGTCACTCATGAAGGTCTACTACTGTCACTCATGAACGTCTACTACTGTCTCTCATGAACGTCTACTACTGTCTCTCATGAATGTCTACTTCTGTCACTCATGAACGTCTACTTCCGACACTCATGAACGTCTACTACCGTCACTCATGAACGTCTACTTCTGTCACTCATGAACGTCTACTACTGTCACTCATGAACGTCTACTACTGTCACTCATGAACGTCTACTACTGTCACTCATGAACGTCTACTACTGTCACTCATGAACGTCTACTACTGTCACTCATGAACGTCTACTACTGTCACTCATGAACGTCTGCTTCTGTCACTCATGAACGTCTACTACTGTCACTCATGAACGTCTACTACTGTCACTCATGAACGTCTACTTCCGTCACTCATGAACGTCTACTACTGTCACTCATGAACGTCTACTACTGTCACTCATGAACGTCTACTACTGTCACTCATGAAGGTCTACTACTGTCACTCATGAACGTCTACTACTGTCTCTCATGAACGTCTACTACTGTCTCTCATGAATGTCTACTTCTGTCACTCATGAACGTCTACTTCCGACACTCATGAACGTCTACTACCGTCACTCATGAACGTCTACTTCTGTCACTCATGAACGTCTACTACTGTCACTCATGAACGTCTACTACTGTCACTCATGAACGTCTACTACTGTCACTCATGAACGTCTACTACTGTCACTCATGAACGTCTACTACTGTCACTCATGAACGTCTACTACTGTCACTCATGAACGTCTGCTTCTGTCACTCATGAACGTCTACTACTGTCACTCATGAACGTCTACTACTGTCACTCATGAACGTCTACTACTGTCACTCATGAACGTCTACTACTGTCACTCATGAACGTCTGCTACTGTCACTCATGAATGTCCGCTACTGTCACTCATGAACATCTACCACTGTCACTCATGAACGTCTACTTCTGTCACTCATGAACATCTACCACTGTCACTCATGAACGTCTACTACTGTCACTCATGAACGTCTACTTCTGTCTCTCATGAACATCTACTTCTAACACTCATGAACGTCTACTACTGTCACTCATGAACGTCTACTACTGTCACTCATGAACATCTACTACTGTCACTCATGAACGTCTACTTCTGTCACTCATGAACGTCTACTTCTGTCACTCATGAACGTCTACTTCTGTCACTCATGAACGTCTACTTCTGTCACTCATGAACATCTACCACTGTCACTCATGAACGTCTACTACTGTCACTCATGAACGTCTACTTCTGTCACTCATGAACGTCTGCTTCTGTCACTCATGAACGTCTACTACTGTCACTCATGAACGTCTACTACTGTCACTCATGAACGTATACTACTGTCACTCATGAACGTCTACTACTGTCACTCATGAACGTCTACTACTGTCACTCATGAACGTCTACTACTGTCACTCATGAACGTCTACTACTGTCACTCATGAACGTCTACTACTGTCACTCATGAACGTCTGCTTCTGTCACTCATGAACGTCTACTACTGTCACTCATGAACGTCTACTACTGTCACTCATGAACGTCTACTACTGTCACTCATGAACGTCTACTACTGTCACTCATGAACGTCTACTTCTGTCACTCATGAACGTCTACTACTGTCACTCATGAACGTCTACTTCTGTCACTCATGAACGTCTACTACTGTCACTCATGAACGTCTACTTCTGTCACTCATGAACGTCTACTACTGTCTCTCATGAACGTCTACTTCTGTCACTCATGAACGTCTACTACTGTCACTCATGAACGTCTACTTCTGTCACTCATGAACGTCTACTTCCGTCACTCATGAACGTCTACTACTGTCTCTCATGAACGTCTACTTCTGTCACTCATGAACGTCTACTTCCGTCACTCATGAACGTCTACTACTGTCTCTCATGAACGTCTACTTCTGTCACTCATGAACGTCTACTTCTGTCACTCATGAACGTCTACTTCCATCACTCATGAACGTCTACTACTGTCTCTCATGAACGTCTACTACTGTCACTCATGAACGTCTACTTCCGTCACTCATGAACGTCTACTACTGTCTCTCATGAACGTCTACTTCTGTCACTCATGAACGTCTACTTCCGTCACTCATGAACGTCTACTACTGTCTCTCATGAACGTCTACTTCTGTCACTCATGAACGTCTACTTCCGTCACTCATGAACGTCTACTACTATCTCTCATGAACGTCTACTACTGTCACTCATGAACGTCTACTACTGTCTCTCATGAACGTCTACTACTGTCACTCATGAACGTCTACTTCTGTCTCTCATGAACGTCTACTTCCGTCACTCATGAACGTCTACTACTGTCTCTCATGAACGTCTACTACTGTCACTCATGAACGTCTACTTCTGTCTCTCATGAACATCTACTTCTGTCTCTCATGAACGTCTACTACTGTCACTCATGAACGTCTACTACTGTCACTCATGAACGTCTACTACTGTCTCTCATGAACATCTACTACTGTCACTCATGAACGTCTACTTCTGTCTCTCATGAATGTCTACTTCCGTCACTCATGAACGTCTACTACTGTCTCTCATGAACGTCTACTACTGTCACTCATGAACGTCTACTTCCGTCTCTCATGAACGTCTACTACTGTCACTCATGAACATCTACTTCTGTCTCTCATGAACGTCTACTACTGTCTTTATGAACATCTACTTCTGTCTCTCATGAACGTCTACTTCTGTCACTCATGAACGTCTACTACTGTCTCTCATGAACGTCTACTATTGTCACTCATGAACATCTACTTCTGTCTCTCATGAACGTCTACTACTGTCTCTCATGAACATCTACTTCTGTCTCTCATGAACGTCTACTTCTGTCACTCATGAACGTCTACTACTGTCTCTCATGAACGTCTACTACTGTCTCTCATGAACGTCTACTACTGTCACTCATGAACGTCTACTACTGTCTCTCATGAACATCTACTACTGTCTCTCATGAACGTCTACTTCTGTCACTCATGAACGTCTACTACTGTCACTCATGAACGTCTACTACTGTCTCTCATGAACATCTACTACTGTCTCTCATGAACATCTACTACTGTCTCTCATGAACGTCTACTTCTGTCACTCATGAACGTCTACTTCTGTCACTCATGAATGTCTACTACTGTCTCTCATGAACGTCTACTACTGTCTCTCATGAACGTCTACTACTGTCTCTCATGAACGTCTACTACTGTCACTCATGAACATCTACTTCTGTCACTCATGAACGTCTACTTCTGTCACTCATGAACGTCTACTTCTGTCACTCATGAACGTCTACTACTGTCTCTCATGAACGTCTACTACTGTCTCTCATGAACGTCTACTACTGTCACTCATGAACGTCTACTACTGTCTCTCATGAACATCTACTACTGTCTCTCATGAACGTCTACTACTGTCTCTCATGAACGTCTACTACTGTCACTCATGAACGTCTACTACTGTCTCTCATGAACGTCTACTACTGTCTCTCATGAACATCTACTACTGTCTCTCATGAACATCTACTACTGTCTCTCATGAACATCTACTACTGTCTCTCATGAACATCTACTACTGTCTCTCTCAGGCTCATCCTGGCGACGCTTGGGTCTCTGAGTGGGCGAGTCAGGTCAGTCACACCAGGACCGACCCAGAAGGTTCTGGAGCAGAAACAGCTGCATTCATGCACAAAGAGAGAGGCAAGTGAAGCTGTGTCACTTCTGATGGTTCTATTAATAGTTCTACTGATGTTTCTACTAATAGTTCTACTGATGGTTCTACTGATGTTTCTACTGATGGTTCTACTGATGTTTCTACTAATAGTTCTACTGATGGTTCTACTAATAGTTCTACTGATGGTTCTACTGATGTTTCTACTGATGGTTCTACTGATGTTTCTACTAATAGTTCTACTGATGTTTCTACTAATAGTTCTACTGATGGTTCTACTGATGTTTCTACTGATGGTTCTACTGATGTTTCTACTAATAGTTCTACTGATGTTTCTACTAATAGTTCTACTGATGGTTCTACTAATAGTTCTACTGATGGTTCTACTGATGTTTCTACTGATGTTTCTACTAATAGTTCTACTGATGGTTCTACTGATGGTTCTACTGATGGTTCTACTGATGTTTCTACTAATGTTTCTACTAATAGTTCTACTAATAGTTCTACTGATGGTTCTACTGATGGTTCTACTGATGTTTCTACTGATGTTTCTACTGATGGTTCTACTGATGTTTCTACTAATAGTTCTACTGATGTTTCTACTGATGTTTCTACTGAGGATTCTACTGATGTTTCTACTAATAGTTCTACTGATGGTTCTACTGATGTTTCTACTAATGTTTCTACTAATAGTTCTACTAATAGTTCTACTAATAGTTCTACTGATGTTTCTACTGATGTTTCTACTGAGGATTCTACTGGTGGTTCTACAGATGTTTCTACTAATAGTTCTACTGATGGTTCTACTGATGGTTCTACTGATGTCTCTACTGATGGTTCTACTGATGTTTCTACTGATGTTTCTACTGAGGATTCTACTGATGGTTCTACTAATGTTTCTACTAATAGTTATACTAATAGTTCTACTGATGGTTCTACTGATGTTTCTACTAATGTTTCTACTAATATTCTACTAATAGTTATACTAATAGTTCTACTGATAGTTCTACTAATAGTTCTACTGATGTTTCTACTGATGTTTCTACTGAGGATTCTACTGATGGTTCTACTGATGTTTCTACTGATGTTTCTACTGATGTTTCTACTGATGTTTCTACTGATGTTTCTACTGATGTTTCTACTTTCACAAATATTGTGAAACAAGAACAAATGAGACCAAGTCTGTTATCGTTGTTTAAAGATGACACAGTAATATGCAGTTACATAGACACTAGAGGAGCCAGAAACTGTGTTTTTCAAATCTCATGTTTTACAGCTTTAAGGACAATAATTCTTTACTGAAGAAGCTCAGAACCTTCTGACAACATGAAGTCTTTTTAACGAGGATCAAACAATTGTCATGTTTAAAAGTAAATCTTCCTAGAATTAAACGTTTCTGTCTCGGTCTCCTCCAGATGTCCTGGAGTCTGGAGTGTGTCTCAGCAGAGGAGAGTCCTTGTCTAGTCTGACGGAGCGGAAACGAAGGACTCTTCCTCAGCTGCCCTGCGACGAGTCCAGGTCCAAGTCCAGCAGCAGAACTCTGCCCTGCGACGAGTCCAGGTCCAAGTCCAGCAGCAGAACTCTGCCCTGCGACGAGTCCAGGTCCAAGTCCAGCAGCAGAACTCTGCCCTGCGACGAGTCCAGGTCCAAGTCCAGCAGAACTCTGCGCTCTGAGGTCGGAGAGAAACAAGACACTGAAGCTCAGGAGAAAGAGAACAAGGGCGACGGAGAGATGAGCAGCAGGAAGACGAGCTTCTCTTCTCCTTCTAGAAGTCTGCGCTCCGAGAGGAGGAAGAGGCCGGAGGAGGAGAGGAAGGAGGGAGGAGAAGGAGGAGAGAAGTCCGGGAGGAATCTGGTCCGTCAGGGCAGCTTCACCATCGAGAAACCCAGTGCGAGCGTCGCGGCGGATCTGATCCCTCGGATCCAGCGCGGCGAGCGCGAGCGAAGCGACTCCACGGGCAGCGTAGACACGGCGATGCTGCTGAAGGACACGGAGGCCGTCATGATGTTCCTGGAGGCCAAGCTGAGGGATGAAGACCAGCTGGAGCAGAAGAGCAGCAAAGGTTCCTTCGTCCCCCGCACAGACTCTCCCGAGTCGGACCTGGACACGACCAGCGCCACCAGCCAGGCGGCGGGAGAGGCGGGGCTGAGGTCGGCGGCCGGGATGCAGAAGCGACGCTCGCTCAGCAGCCTGCACCGCGAGAAGAGCAACATGAGCACGGCGTCCAAGACCAGCGTCACCAGTGCCCGCGAGCGCCTGGAGAGGAAGACCAAGACCAGAGCTGTGGAGCCGCCGGGTCGGAGCGACGCTCGCCGCCCGGTGCAGCCTCCCTCGGGCTCGAGAGCTCGCCAGCCTTCCCTGGACCTCACGGACGACGACCAGACCTCCTTCCCCATCTCTGACATCCTGTCGTCAGACCAGGAGACCTACTCTGGACCAGGAATGTCTGCAGGAGCCACAGCTAACGGGCGCCACACAGAAGACCCGGTCTCCGCTCGACCTGACGGCAGGTCCGTGAAGACTTGGACCGGCACCTCCTCCAGAACCAGCCGCTCCCTGCAGGCCACGACCTCCTCCCTCAACAAGCAGTCGCCGCTGCCGCAGCCTCGACCCACCAGAGCGTCTCTCCTGCGCCGAGCTCGACTCGGAGACACGTCCGACAACGACCTCGCCGACGCCGACCGGGCGTCCGTGGCCTCGGAGGTGTCGACCACCAGCTCCACGTCCAGACCTCCGTCGGGTCGTAAAGGTCTGTCTCGCCTGGACCTGCTGGCTCAGCCTCGACGGACCCGCGTCGGATCCATCTCGGCCCGCAGTGACTCGGAGTGCACCGTGAGCCGGAGCGCCGCCGCCGCGTCCAGGATCTCGGCAGAGACCGCCTTACGTCTGGGTCTGAGGTCCTCCAACGACAACCGACTCACGGCCAGGATGAGAGCGAGCAGCGTCTCCAAGCTCAACGACACCAAGAGCAAGAGCTCGGCAGGATACTGTTCGCCCACAGGTGCGTCTCTGCAGTCACACGTGACAACATGTGAAGTTTGAAATGAAAACTGGAATCAAAACCAATGTTCGGATGGAAACACATGTCGGGGTTCGTTTTATTTTGAAAACACAGAAGATTTATTTTGTGTAACTTATTTTTGCTTTATCGTCCAGTTGCTGTTGAAGTTCATTTCAAATGAAACTTCTTCAGAATCGTTGATAATGAAGTCGTTCGAAGAAGAACATATTTCTCACCTCCAGTTGTAAACATACACAACTTCTGTGTTGTACACAACTTGAACTTCTTTCTTTTCATTTAAATACACGTGAGAATGTTATTAGTGTTTACTATATAATTTACTACTAATTATATGCATAATGCATTATATACTAACATTATAAATGTGTTGTTTACACATTTATTTAATCTAGATCATTCATTTCTTTACAAGACGCTCTGAGTTTACACTTTAACGTGAGTATTTCTTGAGGTATTTTAAATGAAATATACTTTGTAGTTTTGTTAACATGGGTGATCAATTGTTTGAAATCTGGATTATTTTGCAGTTTTAAAGTTGCATCATTTGTAAATAACATGATTATAGATATATTTTACAATAACAGGTTAATAGAAGTGTTTTTAGTCCTAGTTTTGAATATTATCATAATATAAATCAAATGAAGGATTATTATTGTTAAATCAATACGTTATTAAATCAGATACTTGATAGTCATGAAAGACTGTCAAGAGTTAATAATACAAATGACTTACTTACTTATAGAGACAGTTATTATTCATTTAGTTTAAACTTCCATGTTGAGTCAGAAGTTGAGTTTTTTGGTTCAAAGACATTCCAGAGCAGAAGTGGTTTCATCGTGAAGCTCAACATGTTCTAGAACTATTGTTCGTCATGTTTCACCTTTACAGCTTCTCACCTTCAGCACAATAAATATGTTGCTAAAGGATGCTAACAGATGCTAACAGACGCTTACAGATGCTAACAGATGTTAACGGATGCTAACAGACGCTAAGGAATGCTACAGATGCTAACATATGCTAAGGGATGCTAACAGACGCTAAGGGATGCTAACAGATGCTATGGGATGCTAACAGATGCTATGGGATGCTAACAGACGCTAAGGGATGCTAACAGACGCTAAAGGATGCTAACAGACGCCAAGGGATGCTAACAGATGCTAAGGGATGCTAACAGATGCTAAGTGATGATAACAGACGCTAACAGATGCTAACATATGCTATGGAATGCTAACAGACGTTAACAGATGCTAAGGGATGCTAACAGATGCTAAGCAATGCTTACAGTTGCTAACAGACGCTAAGGGATGCTAACAGATGCTAATGGATGCTAAAAGATGCTAAGATATGCTAAGGGGTGCTAACAGATGCTAACAGCCTCAAAGCTTCTGGTGCTCTCAGTCATTAGTGGACAATAATACCAGTATGTTCTTCATGTTCTTCATGTTCTTCATGTTCTTCATGTTCTTCATGTTCTTCATGTTCTTCATGTTCTTCAGCTCTCGTCTCGTCCACAGTGTCCAGCAGCAGCAGGTGGCGCCGTGTTCCTCCTGAGTACGGATCCACCTCAGAAGAAGAGTTCGGCTCCAACAGAAACTCTCTAAAGGTCTCTCGTTCCCACGGACGCCCTCATCATCTGGTCCCGCACCGAGGCTCCAGACCAGGGACCGCCACGAGCGCAGGTTCCGCCCTGGTGACCGCCCCGGGAGGCGTGGGCATGAAGACCCGCGTGAAGGAGCAGGACGAGTACATCCGGGACTGGACGGCCCACAGCGAGGAGATCGCCAGGTGAGTCTGAAGATGGTTGGTGTTGAAGTCCGTGACTCTAAAGGTGCTTCTGAACAGGTTGTTCCCCTGTGTGCGCAGGATCAGCCAGGACCTGGCCAAGGACTTGGCCATCCTGGCGCGCGAGATCCACGACGTCGCCGGCGAGATCGACTCGGTCAGCTCGTCGGGGGGGGCGCCCAGCACCACGGTCAGCACCGCCGCCACCACGCCCGGGTCCACCGTCGACGCCCGAGAAGACCTCGCACGGAGCAACGCGCCGGAGACCCAGCAGCCCCCGAGCCAGATGTCCCAGGTCTGCTTCATGTCTCCTTTATCTAGTGACGCGTCATGTGACGTCAGAGCGCCACCTACTGTTGAGCCTGGTTCTCACGGTTCACCTGAAGGTTCTGGTCTCTGCTGCAGGATCGTGTGTTCGATGACAGCATCAACTTCAGGAAAGTTCCTGTGATTCCGACCAATAAGACTCCAGAGATCAACGGCAAACCTGTGGAGCTCCGCCCACACGCCCCCAACACCTGTGAGCCTCGCGCACTGCGTAGACGCACCTGGAACAGAGAAGACGTAAGAAATGATGATGTCATTGTGTTGATGTCATTGTGTTGATGTCATTGTGTTGATGTCATTGTGTTGATGTCATTGTGTTGATGTCATTGTGTTGATGTCATTGTGTTGATGTCATTGTGATGATGTCATTGTGTTGATGTCATTGTGTTGATGTCATTGTGATGATGTCATTGTGTTGATGTCATTGTGTTGATGTCATTGTGTTGATGTCATTGTGTTGATGTCATTGTGTTGATGTCATTGTGTTGATGTCATTGTGTTGATGTCATTGTGTTGATGTCATTGTGATGATATCATTGTGTTGATGTCATTGTGTTGATGTCATTGTGTTGATGTCATTGTGTTGATGTCATTGTGTTGATGTCATTGTGATGATATCATTGTGTTGATGTCATTGTGTTGATGTCATTGTGATGATGTCATTGTGATGATGTCATTGTGTTGATGTCATTGTGTTGATGTCATTGTGTTGATGTCATTGTGTTGATGTCATTGTGTTGATGTCATTGTGATGATGTCATTGTGTTGATGTCATTGTGATGATGTCATTGTGATGATATCATTGAGTTGATGTCATTGTGTTGATGTCATTGTGTTGATGTCATTGTGATGATATCATTGTGTTGATGTCATTGTGTTGATGTCATTGTGTCGATGTCATTGTGATGATGTCATTGTGATGATGTCATTGTGTTGATGTCATTGTGTTGATGTCATTGTGATGATGTCATTGTGTTGATGTCATTGTGATGATGTCATTGTGTTGATGTCATTGTGATGATGTCATTGTGATGATGTCATTGTGATGATGTCATTGTGTTGATGTCATTGTGATGATGTCATTGTGTTGATGTCATTGTGTTGATGTCATTGTGTTGATGTCATTGTGATGATGTCATTGTGTTGATGTCATTGTGTTGATGTCATTGTGATGATGTCATTGTGTTGATGTCATTGTGTTGATGTCATTGTGATGATGTCATTGTGATGATGTCATTGTGATGATGTCATTGTGATGATGTCATTGTGATGATGTCATTGTGTTGATGTCATTGTGATGATGTCATTGTGTTGATGTCATTGTGTTGATGTCATTGTGATGATGTCATTGTGATTATGTCATTGTGATGATGTCATTGTGTTGATGTCATTGTGTTGATGTCATTGTGATGATGTCATTGTGTTGATGTCATTGTGATGATGTCATTGTGATGATGTCATTGTGATGATGTCATTGTGTTGATGTCATTGTGATGATGTCATTGTGATGATGTCATTGTGTTGATGTCATTGTGTTGATGTCATTGTGATGATGTCATTGTGATGATGTCATTGTGTTGATGTCATTGTGTTGATGTCATTGTGATGATGTCATTGTGATGATGTCATTGTGTTGATGTCATTGTGATGATGTCATTGTGTTGATGTCATTGTGATGATGTCATTGTGTTGATGTCATTGTGATGATGTCATTGTGATGATGTCATTTAATGATGTCATTGTGATGATGTCATTGTGTTGATGTCATTGTGATGATGTCATTGTGTTGATGTCATTGTGTTGATGTCATTGTGATGATGTCATTGTGATGATGTCATTGTGATGATGTCATTGTGTTGATGTCATTGTGTTGATGTCATTGTGATGATGTCATTGTGTTGATGTCATTGTGATGATGTCATTGTGATGATGTCATTGTGATGATGTCATTGTGTTGATGTCATTGTGATGATGTCATTGTGATGATGTCATTGTGTTGATGTCATTGTGTTGATGTCATTGTGATGATGTCATTGTGATGATGTCATTGTGTTGATGTCATTGTGTTGATGTCATTGTGATGATGTCATTGTGATGATGTCATTGTGTTGATGTCATTGTGATGATGTCATTGTGTTGATGTCATTGTGATGATGTCATTGTGTTGATGTCATTGTGATGATGTCATTGTGATGATGTCATTGTGATGATGTCATTGTGTTGATGTCATTGTGATGATGTCATTGTGTTGATGTCATTGTGTTGATGTCATTGTGATGATGTCATTGTGATGATGTCATTGTGATGATGTCATTGTGTTGATGTCATTGTGTTGATGTCATTGTGATGATGTCATTGTGTTGATGTCATTGTGTTGATGTCATTGTGATGATGTCATTGTGTTGATGTCATTGTGTTGATGTCATTGTGATGATGTCATTGTGATGATGTCATTGTGTTGATGTCATTGTGTTGATGTCATTGGGATGATGTCATTGTGATGATGTCATTGTGTTGATGTCATTGTGTTGATGTCATTGTGATGATGTCATTGTGATGATGTCATTGTGTTGATGTCATTGTGTTGATTTCATTGTGATGATGTCATTGTGATGATGTCATTGTGTTGATGTCATTGTGATGATGTCATTGTGTTGATGTCATTGTGATGATGTCATTGTGTTGATGTCATTGTGATGATGTCATTGTGATGATGTCATTTAATGATGTCATTGTGATGATGTCATTGTGTTGATGTCATTGTGATGATGTCATTGTGATGATGTCATTGTGATGATGTCATTGTGTTGATGTCATTGTGTTGATGTCATTGTGATGATGTCATTGTGATGATGTCATTGTGATGATGTCATTGTGTTGATGTCATTGTGATGATGTCATTGTGTTGATGTCATTGTGTTGATGTCATTGTGTTGATGTCATTGTGATGATGTCATTGTGTTGATGTCATTGTGATGATGTCATTGTGTTGATGTCATTGTGTTGATGTCATTGTGTTGATGTCATTGTGATGATGTCATTGTGTTGATGTCATTGTGTTGATGTCATTGTGATGATGTCATTGTGTTGATGTCATTGTGATGATGTCATTGTGATGATGTCATTGTGATGATGTCATTGTGTTGATGTCATTGTGTTGATGTCATTGTGATGATGTCATTGTGTTGATGTCATTGTGTTGATGTCATTGTGATGATGTCATTGTGATGATGTCATTGTGTTGATGTCATTGTGATGATGTCATTGTGTTGATGTCATTGTGATGATGTCATTGTGATGATGTCATTGTGATGATGTCATTGTGTTGATGTCATTGTGTTGATGTCATTGTGTTGATGTCATTGTGATGATGTCATTGTGTTGATGTCATTGTGATGATGTCATTGTGTTGATGTCATTGTGTTGATGTCATTGTGATGATGTCATTGTGATGATGTCATTGTGTTGATGTCATTGTGTTGATGTCATTGTGTTGACGTCATTGTGTTGATGTCATTGTGATGATGTCATTGTGTTGATGTCATTGTGTCGATGTCATTGTGATGATGTCATTGTGATGATGTCATTGTGATGATGTCATTGTGTTGATGTCATTGTGTTGACGTCATTGTGTTGATGTCATTGTGATGATGTCATTGTGATGATGTCATTGTGTTGATGTCATTGTGTTGATGTCATTGTGTTGACGTCATTGTGTTGACGTCATTGTGATGATGTCATTGTGTTGATGTCATTGTGTTGATGTCATTGTGATGATGTCATTGTGATGATGTCATTGTGATGATGTCATTGTGTTGATGTCATTGTGTTGACGTCATTGTGTTGATGTCATTGTGTTGATGTCATTGTGTTGATGTCATTGTGTTGACGTCATTGTGTTGACGTCATTGTGATGATGTCATTGTGATGATGTCATTGTGTTGATGTCATTGTGTTGATGTCATTGTGTTGATGTCATTGTGATGATGTCATTGTGATGATGTCATTGTGTTGATGTCATTGTGTTGACGTCATTGTGTTGACGTCATTGTGATGATGTCATTGTGATGATGTCATTGTGATGATGTCATTGTGTTGATGTCATTGTGTTGATGTCATTGTGTTGATGTCATTGTGTTGATGTCATTGTGATGATGTCATTGTGATGATGTCATTGTGTTGATGTCATTGTGTCGATGTCATTGTGATGATGTCATTGTGATGATGTCATTGTGTTGATGTCATTGTGATGATGTCATTGTGATGATGTCATTGTGTTGATGTCATTGTGATGATGTCATTGTGTTGATGTCATTGTGATGATGTCATTGTGTTGATGTCATTGTGATGATGTCATTGTGATGATGTCATTGTGTTGATGTCATTGTGTTGACGTCATTGTGTTGATGTCATTGTGATGATGTCATTGTGTTGATGTCATTGTGTCGATGTCATTGTGATGATGTCATTGTGATGATGTCATTGTGATGATGTCATTGTGTTGATGTCATTGTGTTGACGTCATTGTGTTGATGTCATTGTGATGATGTCATTGTGATGATGTCATTGTGATGATGTCATTGTGTTGATGTCATTGTGTTGATGTCATTGTGTTGACGTCATTGTGTTGATGTCATTGTGATGATGTCATTGTGTTGATGTCATTGTGATGATGTCATTGTGATGATGTCATTGTGATGATGTCATTGTGTTGATGTCATTGTGTTGACGTCATTGTGTTGATGTTGCTCAGGCCGTCCTGGACAGTCTCCTGCTCAACTCCGTCTCTCAACTGTCCATCAAGATCAGACTCTCGGCCGACAAGACTGTCAACAAGATCCGGTAAATACTTTATATTCAGGCTGAGAAACACACACTATTTCACACACACACACACACACACACACACACGTGTCACACATACGTGTCACACACACACACACACTCAGCTGCTCCTCTACACAGGTCACTGTTCAAGGACAGACTCAAGAACTGGGACGAGCTGGAGAACAAGGTCAAGGTCGACGCTGAGGTTCCTCTGCTGAGAACTTCCAACAAGGTACGAAGACGTGAGAGTTTGTGCAACAGAGCCATAACATTATGACCACCACAGGAGATCTCGTCCATCCTGCTGGAGCTGAAGCGCGTGGAGAAGCAGCTTCAAGGTCGACCTTCATTGTTGTTTTATTACCTTTTATTCACTTTCATTAACATTTATTAACATCAACTTTCACGGTCAACGTGATCCTCACAAACGTCTCCTCCTCAGTCATGGACCTGATCCTTGACGCCGACGACTCCCTCGGTCCCACCGGCCTCGTGTCCAGACCCGCGTCCAAAGAAGTTCTGCCCGAGATCCTGTCCACGCCTGCCATGTCTTCTCCGGCCACCAGGGCTCAGTCCAGCAGCAGCGAGCTGAGCGTGTCAGGATTCACCTTCGCTCGCGTCCGGCCGAGCGGAGAAGAAGTCGTCGCTCACAAGTAGATGAAGAGACACGTGTGTGTGTGTGTGTGATATTGTGTGTGTGTGTGAGAACGTATATGTGTGTCTGAGACATGTGTAAGTGTGACAGTTGTGTGTGTGAGACACGAGTGTGAATGTATATCTATGTGTGTGACACGAGTGTGTGTGTGAATGTAAATGTGTGTGTGTGTGTAAATGTATACGTTTGTGAGGGTGTGTATGTGTGTGTGGACCCTCCACACCTGGACTTGCCTTACTAACTAACTCTACTAACTCTACTAACTAACTCTAACTAACTAACTCTAACTCGTGTGAATCAACAGAAACTGCAATAATTCAAATGTTCGAGCCTTAAATCATTAACTCTCCGTCCAGCTGTCTTTCATGTTGTGTTGCTAACACACACACACACACACACACACACACACACACACACACACACACACACACACACACACACACACACACACACACACACACACACACACACACACACACACACACACACACACACACACACACACACACACACACACACACACACACACACACACACACACACACACACACACACACACACAGTGTTTGTTGGAAACATTGTTTTTCTACTTAAAGTGGTTTTGTTTGAATAATGTACAGTTTTATTTATTCATGTCTTTTATATTTTACTGTCAATAAAACATTCAACCGAGTCTTTGTTTTTATTGATTCAAACGATTCGTTTCACAAACGACCTCCAGGTTCCTGCGACTCGTCACTCAAACTTTGATTGACAGCTAGCCCGGCGGCCACTGCATCTGCCGTCCTCCGAGCACGTGCACGTGCACGTGATACACCGACTGTCCTCCATCTTTGCCGTCGTTGATGACGACCCTGAAGCCTTGAGTCAGACCCGCGGCGGCGGCGCATTTCTTAGCCACGACCAGCAGGTGCCCAAGCAGCTGTGGAGGAGCAGGTCGTTAACGGCGTCCATGGGATTATTGTCCGGTTGTTGCAACTCATGATGTAAGAATAAACTAGAACAATAAACTCATAATAACTCAGATTAAACTCACAATAACTCAGATTAAACTCATAATAACTCAGATTAAATTTACAATAACTCAGATTAAACTCATAATAACTCAGATTAAATTTACAATAACTCAGATTAAACTCATAATAACTCAGATTAAACTCACAATAACTCAGATTAAACTCACAATAACTCAGATTAAATTCATAATAACTCAGATTAAATTCATAATAACTCAGATTAAACTCACAATAACTCAGATTAAATTCATAATAACTCAGATTCAATTCATAATAACTCAGATTCAACTCAAAATAACTCAGATTAAACTCACGATAACTCAGATTAAACTCAAAATAACTCAGATTAAACTCACAATAACTCAGATTCAACTCAAAATAACTCAGATTAAATTCATAATAACTCAGATTAAATTCATAATAACTCAGATTAAACTCACGATAACTCAGATTAAACTCATGATAACTCAGACTAAACTCACAATAACTCAGATTAAACTCACAATAACTCAGATTAAACTCATAATAACTCAGATTAACCTCACAATAACTCAGATTAAACTCACGATAACTCAGATTAAATTCATAATAACTCAGATTCAACTCAAAATAACTCAGATTAAACTCACGATGACTCAGATTAAACTCATGATAACTCAGACTAAACTCATGATAACTCAGACTAAACTCACAATAACTCAGATTAAACTCACAATAACTCAGATTAAACTCATAATAACTCAGATTAAACTCACGATAACTCAGATTAAACTCACGATAACTCAGATTAAACTCAAGATAACTCAGATTAAACTCACGATAACTCAGATTAAATTCATAATAACTCAGATTCAACTCAAAATAACTCAGATTAAACTCACGATAACTCAGATTAAACTCAAAATAACTCAGATTAAATTCATAATAACTCAGATTAAACTCAAAATAACTCAGATTAAACTCACGATAACTCAGATTAAACTCATAATAACTCAGATTAAACTCAAGATAACTCAGATTAAACTCATGATAACTCAGATTAAACTCACGATAACTCAGATTAAACTCAAGATAACTCAGATTAAACTCACGATAACTCAGATTAAACTCAAAATAACTCAGATTAAACTCACGATAACTCAGATTAAACTCACGATAACTCAGATTAAACTCAAGATAACTCAGATTAAACTCGCGATAACTCAGATTAAATTCATAATAACTCAGATTCAACTCAAAATAACTCAGATTCAACTCACGATAACTCAGATTAAACTCAAAATAACTCAGATTAAACTCAAAATAACTCAGATTAAACTCAAAATAACTCAGATTAAACTCAAAATAACTCAGATTAAACTCATAATAACTCAGATTAAACTCATAATAACTCAGATTAAACTCACGATAACTCAGATTAAACTCACGATAACTCAGATTAAACTCACGATAACTCAGATTAAACTCAAGATAACTCAGATTAAACTCACGATAACTCAGATTAAACTCACGATAACTCAGATTAAACTCAAGATAACTCAGATTAAACTCACGATAACTCAGATTAAACTCAAAATAACTCAGATTAAACTCAAAATAACTCCGATTAAACTCACGATAACTCAGATTGAATTCATAATAACTCAGATTAAACTCATATTAACTCAGATTAAATTCATAATAACTCACAGCAGCGTCTCCATCTTCAGCCTCAGACAGGCTCACGATGGGCTTCTTTGGAACCACCAGGATGTGTTTCGGAGCTTGAGGTGAAATATCGTTGAAAGCTACACACTGAATGAAACATGTCAATCAATCATCAACACACTGACACATGTCAATCATCAACACACTGAATGAAACATGTCAATCAATCATCAACACACTGACACATTTCAATCATCAACACACTGACACATGTCAATCATCAACACACACTGATACATGTCAATCATCAACACACACTGACACATGTCAATCATCAACACACACTGACACATGTCAATCATAAACACACTGACACATGTCAATCATCAACACACACTGACACATGTCAATCATCAATCATCAACACACACTGACACATGTCAATCACCAACACACTGACACATGTCAATCATGAACACACTGACACATGTCAATCATCAACACACTGACACATGTCAATCATCAACACACACTGACACATGTCAATCATCAACACACACTGACACATGTCAATCACCAACACACTGACACATGTCAATCATCAACACACTGACACATGTCAATCATCAACACACTGACACATGTCAATCATCAACACACACTGATACATGTCAATCATCAACACACACTGACACATGTCAATCATCAACACACACTGACACATGTCAATCATAAACACACTGACACATGTCAATCATCAACACACACTGACACATGTCAATCATCAACACACTGACACATGTCAATCATCAACATACACTGACACATGTCAATCACCAACACACTGACACATGTCAATCATCAACACACTGACACATGTCAATCATCAATACACACTGACACATGTCAATCATCAACACACTGACACATGTCAATCATCAACACACACTGACACATGTCAATCACCAACACACTGACACATGTCAATCACCAACACACTGACACATGTCAATCATCAACACACTGACACATGTCAATCATCAACACACTGACACATGTCAATCATCAACACACACTGACACATGTCAATCATAAACACACTGACACATGTCAATCATCAACACACTGACACATGTCAATCATCAACACGCTGACACATGCCAATCATAAACACACTGACACATGTCAATCATAAACACACTGACACATGTCAATCATCAACACACTGACACATGTCAATCATAAACACACTGACACATGTCAATCATCAACACACTGACACATGTCAATCATAAACACACTGACACATGTCAATCATCAACACACTGACACATGTCAATCATAAACACACTGACACATGTCAATCATAAATACACTGACACATGTCAATCATAAATACACTGACACATGTCAATCATAAACACACTGACACATGTCAATCATCAACACACACTGACACATGTCAATCATAAACACACTGACACATGTCAATCATAAATACACTGACACATGTCAATCATCAACACACACTGACACATGTCAATCATAAATACACTGACACATGTCAATCATAAATACTAGTGTAACTAAGGAGGTGAAACTTGTGGGTTTTTTCATTTAAAATACATTTTAAATCCTCGTTCATTCTTTATTTACTATTATGTTTGTGTTTAATGGTTTAAATATTTTCTCCTAAAGGCGCGACATAAACAAAACGTTTATCTTAAATAATAACTTTATTTATTATTATTATTATTATTAATTTATCTGCAGATACAAATCATTTAAAAGTGATTTATTTCAACAATAATTCAACTGAATCTGCTGTTGGGCTCAGAATAACTGACAGTTAACCAGGTAACAAACGAGGTGAACCAGGTAAACCTCACCTGCTCGTCTTCATAAACCAGCTCCGTCGGGATTTCTCTGCGGATGATCTTCCCGAAGATAGTTTCTCCTCCAGGCTGCGCCGCCAGAGCCTTCCTCGTCTCGTCCGCCATCTTGATGACGCAGTGCCGTGGCGGGCTCTTCAGTGCGCAGACTCACAAATCAACGTCAAAGCCGATTGGCTGTCGCTCGGCCTCAGCGGAAGTGTGATTCTGATTGGATGCGAGGACGGAAGTGAGCAGTTCAAGATGGCGACTCGTCTGAAGGTGAGAATTCGTTGTTGTTTTCACTTTCATCTCATGTTTGTGCGACAGAAACACTGCGAAGAAAACGGTTTTATGTACGTAAAATATCAAAACATTTGCTCGGATTATTGACCGGTCGTTGAATATATGGACACACCTGCGATGGTTTGTTTTTCAAAGTATAAACATTTGTTTATGTTTTAGGTGTTGAATGTGTTTAAATCGCTGCACAGGACGAGAAGAGATGTTTTTAAAGATGACCTCCGAGCTCTGACCGGTGAGCTGTTGACACATGATTTATGAATATAATAACATCATCCAACTGTTGAATGTCTTGTTTTAAAGCTGCCAGGATGAAGATCAACGACGAGTTCAACAAAAACAAACTCGAAACATCAGAAGAAAACATTCATAAGGTTTGTTTTCTTTACCTTCATGTTGTTTGTCATCATTAGTCAGAGGATGATGAGGTTTTCAAGATCAAATCATAGATTTAAAACCAGAACATATTTTAAAGACACTATTTAAAGTGAGTCATTGAAGTTTATCTTCTGATCCAAACATTCTGTTGATCTGCTAGAAACTCACTTTTGAACAAATGTTTACGGACATGTTTCTATTGTAAGTGAAGACTGTGTAACTGTGTGTAACTGTGTGTAACTGTGTGTAACTGTGTGTACGACTGGAGTCGATGATGTTGTGTATCTGATTGTTGTGTATTTGATTGTTGTGTATCTGATTGTTGTGTATTTGATTGTTGTGTATCTGATTGTTGTGTATTTGATTGTTGTGTATCTGATTGTTGTGTATCTGATTGTTGTGTATTTGATTGTTGTGTATCTGATTGTTGTGTATTTGTTGTGTTGACAGATGATCAGAATGGCTGCAGATGTGGAAGTCGTTCTGAGACTCTCTGTGCTTCAGATGGAACATGTTGAACAAGAGAAACTCTGTGAGTTCTAACAGTATTAAATACTTCAGTACTTGATGTAAATACTTTCTTCCTCGCAGTGCTTCGACCCAGAGACGCTCACATGTTGGAAAACGTTCCGTACTGTGAGCAGCCGACGAGAAACTGAACAATTGTTGTAAATGTTTCTTATTTCAATGATCAGGATCTAGAAAATGTTCTTGTGTTCAATTAAATATCTGTTGTCGTTTCATGAATATTCATTATTTAAATCTGCTGCTACACAATGTTTTTCTTCTTCTTATCAAGTGTAATGATCACTATAATTAATAAAGGTTTGTCAAATTTTGTGTCAAAATAAAATGTTTTTCATTCGAGTTCTTTAAATATTCAACACGTTTTTAAAGAGGAATGTCTTTATCTTTAAATGTGATTAAACTCATGTTCTGGATGTATGTGTAGAATGTTGTACATATTTATACAAAACATCTTTTCTGCTTTAATGTATTTGTGACATCGTTGTAACTTGAGCTCGTCTCAGGCCTGCTGGCAGCTCTGGGCTTCCGTAGTTGAGCGACACAAAGGTGTGTAACCTGACACTTGTGGGAGGTCGTTGGTTCGAGTCCAGTGAGATCCGGACCTGCTGCGTGTCTGTGTGGGGTGTGGTCGTGGGTTTGTGTCGAGATCGTGGATCTGCTCTCACTTCGCTGCGGACCCTCGTCGCGTCTGGTCGTGGACTCGTGTCTTCTCGTGTCTTCTCGTGTCTTCTCGCGTCTCTCGCCTCTCTCCGTCATGTTCCGCTGCGGCCTCGCCTATCCTCGCTGCCGGTGGATCGTTCCTCTGCTGCTGCTGTTCGCCATCATCTTCGACATCATCGCGATCGCAGCCTCGTCAGGATGGATCGTGGACGAGGAGGGCAAGACTCACTACAGCAGCATGTGGGAGGAATGTCGAGGCAAGAACGACGACTACGACTGCAGGTCCTTGATGGAGAACTGTGAGTGTGACCCTCGTGACGTCATGAGTGACCTTTGATCAAACACACCTTGAAAGTTTCGATCACTAGTTCACTTTCTTCTCCTAACTATTCAGTTGTGACGTCACGTTCGTGTTGAGACTGCGTCACAATAGTTCAATCTAACAATAGTTCAATCCAAGGATTCAACAGAAGAAAATAAACATCTTTAAAGAAAGTTTAAACACGATTTAAAGTAAACCGTTGTAGTTGTTTAGTGTTTTCTCAACGTAACCAGGTGCAGGTTCTTGATCTGAACGTTTGGACGAGTTCTTCTAGATTCATGATCCTGACATGAAGGTCTGTTGTGTTGTGTTGTGTTGTCTTGTGTTGAGATCAACACTTCTCTGACACCACAGTGTTGTTGGATTGACGAGAAGCTTCTTCATCATCTTCATCTTCATCACTGTCTTCATCTTCATCATCTTCACCTTCATCTTCATCTTTTTCTTCATCATCTTCATCATCTTCATCATCATCATCATCTTCATCAACACGACTTCACATGTCAGTCAAACATTTAGATTAAACCAGGTGTTTCTTCTGCTTCATTCTTTCTTCTCATCTCTTGACTCCACTAAGTTAAATAAGGCGAGAAGTTTAATTTCTGTTCTTCAGATGTTTCTGTTCATCCTGGAACCTCTGGTGTGTAGAACGAGTGGAACATCAACCCTGGAGTGAAGATACTTCTTTCTCAGTCCATTTCTCTTCCATTAGTGTTTTTGAATGTTGTGTCAATTATCTCTCAATCTATCTGACATGTTTGAGAGATAAAAGTGCAGTTTCTTATCTTGACTTATCTTATCTTATCTGGACTTATCTTGATTGGCAACATTTCTCCTCACATTGACTTGCGTCTCGAGGCGTTTGATTGATTTAGATTCTCACTGACGGTTGGAAAAATGTACTCGAAAAACATTTGAAATCAATAAAAATGTGTCTCATCAACTAGTTTCTTCACCTGAGGTTTCTCCTCACAGGTGTGTGATGACGTTGATGATGTCATCACACACCTGTGAGGTTTCTCCTCACAGGTGTGTGATGACATTGATGATGTCATCAGTCGTGTTGAAACACAGACGTATTGGACTGTTAGAGTTAATATAAGAACCAATCAGATGAAGGAAGAGAAACATGTGACCAGCATTAGTTAAGAAAGGAAGGCGAGTCCGACCGTCCTGGTGTGAGTCTCACACACTTCTGCACCTACACTTGTGTGCACTTGATGTGTGCACTCGATGTGTGCACTCAAACATCCAGAACATTGAGTGTGGATCGATGGACACTTTCTAAGTGACGTAGATGAATCTGCGCCTCTAAATGTTCGAGAAAACACTCATTTGACCACAACACAACACAACACAACACAACAACAATAACACAATGAAAACAACTTAATAACTTGTTTCAGTGGAAGAAAAGCTCAAGTGTCGATGATAGTTTCAACGACTGGTTACAATCACAGTTAAAAAGTATTCGAAGAAGAAGCTGTTAGTGTGTAGCAGCAGAGACAGAGTACACTGTCCAAGGTAAGTGTACTGTGTTACAGTGTACTGTGAAGTGCCGTGTACAGTATTACAGTGTACTGTCTTAACGTGTACTGTGTTACAGTGTACTGTCTAAACGTGTACTGTGTTACAGTGTACTGTCTTAACGTGTACTGTGTTACAGTGTACTGTGTTACAGTGTACTGTCTTACTGTGTACTGTAAAGCAGTGCACTCAGAGAAGTTCCAGCTACTGTGACTCTCACTCGTGACTCATGAATAAACCAGTCGAACCAGAGTTTGGCTCGAGGCTCAGGCGGGCGTTGAACTCTGGTGTGAATCATTCAGGGCGTCGTCCTGTGAATGTAGCGTCTGGTCAGAGCAACAAGAGGTTATGAGTATTACTGTCAAATATTTCCTTCTACCCTTTTATCTCTGTTTTTCTCTTCTCAATCAAATGTTGTCATAGCAACCACGGGAAGTTGACATTATTCTGTGAACAACTTGTCAACTCTTCACGTGTAATAACAGCTGCTTTATACTTGTTACACTTGTGTACTTGTACATGTTGACACTGTAACATATGTTCTTTATACTTGTGTACTTGTACATGTTGACACTGTAACATCTGACATGATGTACTTGTGTACTTGTACATGTTGACACTGTAACATCTGACATGATGTACTTGTGTACTTGTACATGTTGACAGTGTAACATATGTTCTTTATACTTGTGTACTTGTACATGTTGACACTGTAACATCTGACATGATGTACTTGTGTACTTGTACATGTTGACACTGTAACATATGTTCTTTATACTTGTGTACTTGTACATGTTGACAGTGTAACATCTGACATGATGTACTTGTGTACTTGTGTACTTGTACATGTTTTCAGTGTACCATCTGACATGATGTACTTGTGTACTTGTACATGTTGACAGTGTACCATCTGACATGATGTACTTGTGTACTTGTACATGTTGACAGTGTACCATCTGACATGATGTACTTGTGTACTTGTACATGTTTTCAGTGTACCATGTGTTCTTCCACAGCTTGGGCTCAGGCCGTTGCTGCTCTGATGATCATCGGCCTCATCATCCTCATCATCGCCTTCATCGTCTCCTGCGTCGCTCTGTGTTGTTCCCTCAACATCACGCTGCTGCCAATCATCGGAGTCTTGCTGATCATCGTTGGTGAGAATCTATACACGATGGTTTATGAAACACTTGATGAAGGTCATTCAAGGTCATTCAAGGTCATTCAATCCATAGAAGCAAAAGAAACAAACTGTCAACTTCAGTTTTTGTGTCGTTTCAAGCGTGAAAAGGAACAAAACTCTGGAACTTTCTAAGCTGGCGATGATTCAAACGTCTGAACACGTCCAGGTTTGTTCAGTAGGTGTGTTTGTCACACCTGAGGTGGGGCCCTCGTTGCTATAGCAACAGCAGGTTTGGTTTGTTTATCTGTGACTCGGTGAGTCAAGAGGAGCTGAGATGGTCCAGGTGTCATGTGGCCAGTTTTCTGATGTAATCAGATCTAGCAGTTTCCACCATCTCATTGTAAGAAGTCAACAGATCCCTGAGGTGAAGTCTGTGCACCTCAAGTTTAGTGGACTTCCAGAGACGCTCAGTCTTTCGACAAAGTCTCTTCAGACTCAGGAGATCTTCATTTGTTCAAGGACACCGTTTTTTCTGAATTTTCAAATTCGATTTAACAGGTTTGATCCAGTATTTCAACACAATGATCAGTGAAACAGTGAATCAAACACGTTCAGTCATCAAAGGAAAGACGGTCAAACATAGCAGAAAAACTGTCTGCAGTATCGGCTGAGATGACACGCCTCTGAGACCTAACTTTCAAAGGCTTAGGTTCAGGGATGAAGTCCAGGTTAAACAAGAGAATGATCACTCAGATGGACATCATGTACAGATACATTAGAAATGTTCAGGCCAAGAGTAAAAAGTAACTTTTTGATGAGTGGGTTCAGAAACATGTTGCTCAAAATTAAAGGCTTCAGTTAAAGTTAAAAGTTCTTTAGCAGAACAAGATGTGACGTCATCAACATGAAGATTAAAGTCTCCAAGAATAAGAACAGATTTGAATAATGGAAGATAAGAAGTCACTGAAGTCAAGAACACTGAAGGACCAGGCGGACGGTAGATTGACACACAATAGAAAGGTCTTGTAGATCAAGATCATCTGAGACTCAAAAGTAGTGAATTCCTTTGAATCACTTTGCAAGAACAACTCTCCCTAAAAACAGTAGCAAGACCTCCTCCACGACCAGAGAGGCGAGGCTTCCCCAGGACAGCGCTCCCTACTGGACAGAGTTGGTTCAGATGAATAAACTCTTCCTCTCTCTGCCAAATCTCAGAAAGACATAATAAATCCAAATTAACTCTTGTGAAAAGATCATTAAGAATAAAGGATTTATTAGTAATGGAGCGAACATTAAGAAGTCCTACGTTCAGCACCGATGACGTCACTGATGACGTCACTGACAGCAGAGCGGGATCTTTTGAAGCGAACATGTCACGTGACTGACAGCTGTCACTCACGTTTAACTCCATAGTAAAAGCCAAATTAAAGAGAGGAAATGAACAAATCTTACCACCTTTCGTTGAGGTCTGGACAGACGGCAGCGCTGATGTGTCGTCATGCTCTTCAGCGAGAGGAATGTCGATCAAACATCGATGACGTTCGATGACGTCAGAGTTGTTCCGAGCGATCGCGACTGCACGTCTCATCCTGACCTGAACTCCAGACCGACTCCATCGCTTGTGGAAATCGCCCGAGAGATCAAACGATATTCCACAGAGTCGAGTCCATGAGAAGCGGAGCCGGAAACATATTCACCGGACGTTGGTAACAGTCGCGAGTGAAGTCCTCCATCGACTCTCTGATGTTGAGAAGAGCATCACGATCATAGATCCTGATGTTGAGACATATCTTTAGTGATATGAGCATAATATCCGGACAAGTAGTCGTTAAAACGACTTTTGGCAATTATTGCAGGAGCTCACGTTTCAAGCAGCCGATCAAAGGCTCACCGGAGTTAAGAGCAGTTCCACGAATGTCTATATGGTTTTCTAGCCTCTGTAGAAGGATTTGGTGTCAACAGTGTCAAATGCACTGAGATCTAGAAGAACAAGAACTGAAACATGGCCCTGATCAGAGGCCATCAGCAGGTCGTTACTAACGTTGACCAGGGCGGTCTCTGTGGTGTTCCCTAAAACCAGACTGAAACACCTCAAAAAAAAGAATTATGAGACTATAATATCGCTTGTCCTCTTGTTCTCAGCCGTGGTCCAGTTCATCGCTCTGATCATCTACCCGGTCAAGTTCAACGAGAGGATCTACGAGGGTCACTACTACTACACCTGGGCGTACGGCTTCGGCTGGGGCGCCACCATCCTCTGCATCGGCTGCGCCGTCCTCTTCTGCTGCCTGCCTCGCTACGAGGATGAGCTCAGTGGACAAGCCAAGACCAAATACATCTACCAGTCTGCCTAGAACTACGACGTCACTCTGATGTCACTCTGATGTCACTCTGATGTCACTCTGATGTCACTCTGATGTCACTACAATGTCACTACGATGTCACTCTGATGTCACTCTGATGTCACTCTGACGTCACTCTGACGTCACTCTGATGTCACTACAATGTCACTCTGATGTCACTCTGATGTCACTCTGACGTCACTCTGACGTCACTCTGATGTCACTCTGATGTCACTCTGATGTCACTCTGACGTCACTCTGACGTCACTCTGACGTCACTCTGATGTCACTCTGACGTCACTCTGACGTCACTCTGATGTCACTCTGATGTCACTCTGATGTCACTCTGATGTCACTCTGACGTCACTCTGATGTCACTCTGACGTCACTCTGACGTCACTCTGATGTCACTCTGACGTCACTCTGACGTCACTCTGACGTCACTCTGACGTCACTCTGACGTCACTCTGACGTCACTCTGACGTCACTCTGACGTCACTCTGATGTCACTCTGATGTCACTCTGATGTCACTACGATGTCACTCTGATGTCACTCTGATGTCACTCTGATGTCCCTCTGATGTCACTCTCATGTCACTCTGATGTCACTCTGATGTCACTACAATGTCACTACGATGTCACTATGATGTCACTCTGATGTCACTCTGATGTCACTACGATGTCACTATGATGTCACTCTGATGTCACTCTGATGTCACTACAATGTCACTACGATGTCACTATGATGTCACTCTGATGTCACTCTGATGTCACTACGATGTCACTATGATGTCACTCTGATGTCACTCTGATGTCACTACAATGTCACTACGATGTCACTATGATGTCACTCTGATGTCACTACGATGTCACTCTGACATCACTCTGACGTCACTCTGACGTCACTCTGACGTCACTCTGACGTCACTCTGACGTCACTACGATGTCACTACGATGTCACTCTGATGTCACTCTGATGTCACTCTGATGTCACTCTGATGTCACTCTGATGTCACTACAATGTCACTACAATGTCACTCTGATGTCACTACAATGTCACTCTGATGTCACTCTGATGTCACTCTGACGTCACTCTGACGTCACTCTGACGTCACTCTGACGTCACTCTGACGTCACTCTGACGTCACTCTGACGTCACTCTGACGTCACTCTGACGTCACTCTGACGTCACTCTGACGTCACTCTGACGTCACTCTGACGTCACTCTGACGTCACTCTGACGTCACTCTGACGTCACTCTGACGTCACTCTGACGTCACTCTGACGTCACTCTGACGTCACTCTGACGTCACTCTGACGTCACTCTGACGTCACTCTGACGTCACTCTGACGTCACTCTGACGTCACTCTGACGTCACTCTGACGTCACTCTGATGTCACTCTGACGTCACTCTGATGTCACTCTGATGTCACTCTGATCACTTCTTCGACCAGAATGTTTTCCTACTTGTGATAAAATCACGTTTAAAAAAATATATATTTTCCTATTAACGTCTTCAGAGTAAAGTTGTTCGAAATAGTTTTATTGAATCATTTTTTAAGAAATTTGTTTTTACTACGTTATTAAACTTCTGAGCTCAGGCTTGAATAATAATAACAAATAAATACAGTATTATAAGGCTTTATAAAAACATGTACTTTTTCTGTTTTCAATGTATTTCAGTGTCTTTTCTATAAAGTTAATTTTCCTAAAGAAAAACAGGAGCTTCTTGTTCGTCAAACTGTCAACATGTAATAAATGATGCTTGTGAAGCGAAAGATATACGAAGACAGAAATAAAGTCAATTGAAATCATTCAACATATTTTTAAGAGAATATTTGATATTCATCTACAAAAGGCTTCGAGGGATCATGAGTTTAAAGGGAAACGTTGTTGTATTTGAATGTATCGGATTAGTTTGCTGTGTGTCACGTGTGTCAACACTTCGACTAGTTGTGTTGTCAAAACATAAACAAAGTCTATTCACTGATTTTACTTTAATTTGTATGTTGATGTGGGAGAATCTGGAGAAATGTTTGGATTATTACGAGTTTTGGGTTTGAAGTGGTTTTCTCTGCTGTAAACTTTATTTTCATGCAATAAAGATTCTTTTTAAACAGTCACTGCTGCATTTTTACTTTAAACACGCAAAGAAGTTTCCACTGTTATTGTTCTGAGTAGAGCTCCTTGTCTCGCCCCTAGGTGGCGCTGGTTTGGAAAAACCAGATGATTCTCCACATCAGAAACGTCACTTCCTGGTGTCGACATGTTTTCTCTCTTTGTGATCAAATCACAAAACTATTATTGATTTGACTCGTCAAACTGCTGACGTGACGCTTGTTGTCAATGAAACACTTATTCTGTTCTTTGACTTCAAGTTTATGATCAACTTATTTAAAATCTCTTGTTTTTATTTCAATTTTATTAAATCACTTCTCTTTCCTCATTAACACTTCAAAACATTTACATGCAATTATTTAAACTTTATATGAAATAATAATTAAACATAACGATGAACTAAAAACAAGTTCATTCAAGAATCAAGAGCAGTTTTATTCACCAGAACATAAAGGTTTATATAAGGTTTATACAGTGCCTTGCGAAAGTATTCGGCCCCTTGAACCTTTCAACATTTCGCCACATTTCAGGCTTCAAACATAAAGATATAAAATTTTAATTTTTTGTCATGAATCAACAACAAGTGGGACACAATCGTGAAGTGGAACGAAATTTATTGGATAATTTAAACTTTTTTAACAAATAAAAAACTGAAAAGTGGGGCGTGCAATATTATTCGGCCCCCTTGCGCTAATACTTTGTAGCGCCACCTTTTGCTGCAATTCCAGCTGCAAGTCTCTTGAGGTATGTCTCTATCAGTTTTGCACATCGAGAGACTGGAATTCTTGCCCATTCTTCCTTGCAAAACAGCTCGAGCTCAGTGAGGTTGGATGGAGAGCGTTTGTGAACAGCAGTCTTCAGCTCTTTCCACACATTCTCCATTGGATTCAGGTCTGGACTTTGACTTGGCCATTCTAACACCTGGATACGTCTATTTGTGAACCATTCCATTGTAGATTTGGCTTTATGTTTTGGATCATTGTCCTGTTGGAAGATAAATCTCCGTCCCAGTCTCAGGTCTTTTGCAGACTCCAACAGGTTTTCTTCCAGAATGGTCCTGTATTTGGCTCCATCCATCTTCCCATCAATTTTAGCCATCTTCCCTGTCCCTGCTGAAGAAAAGCAGGCCCAAACCATGATGCTGCCACCACCATGTTTGACAGTGGGGATGGTGTGTTCAGGGTGATGAGCTGTGTTGCTTTTACGCCAAACATATCGTTTTGCATTGTGGCCAAAAAGTTCGATTTTGGTTTCATCTGACCAGAGCACCTTCTTCCACATGTTTGGTGTGTCTCCCAGGTGGCTTGTGGCAAACTTTAAACAAGACTTTTTATGGATATCTTTGAGAAATGGCTTTCTTCTTGCCACTCTTCCATAAAGGCCACGACTGATTGTTGTCCTATGGACAGACTCTCCCACCTCAGCTGGAGTTATCTGCAGTTCATCCAGAGTGATCATGGACCTCTTGGCTGCATCTCTGATCAGTCTTCTCCTTGTTTGAGATGAAAGTTTGGAGGGACGGCGGGTCTTGGTAGATTTGCAGTGGTCTGATACTCCTTCCATTTCAATATAATTGCTTGCACAGTGCTCCTTGAGATGTTTAAAGCTTGGGAAATCTTTTTGTATCCAAATCCGGCTTTAAACTTCTCCAAAACAGTATGTCGGACCTGCCTGGTGTGTTCCTTTGTCTTCATGGTTCTCTCTGCGCTTTAAACAGAACCCTGAGACTATCAAAGAGCAGGTGCATTTATACGGAGACTTGATTACACACAGGTGCCTTCTATTGATCATCATCAGTCATTTAGGACAACATTGGATCATTCAAAGATCCTCACTGAACTTCTGGAGTGAGTTTGCTGCACTGAAAGTAAAGGGGCCGAATAATATTGCACGCCCCACTTTTCAGTTTTTTATTTGTTAAAAAAGTTTAAATTATCCAATAAATTTCGTTCCACTTCACGATTGTGTCACTTGTTGTTGATTCATGACAAAAAATTAAAATTTTATATCTTTATGTTTGAAGCCTGAAATGTGGCGAAATGTTGAAAGGTTCAAGGGGGCCGAATACTTTCGCAAGGCACTGTATATGGTTTTTGATAATATATGGTTTATATAAGGTTTATATATGGTTTGGTTTATATATGGTTTATATAAGGTTTATATATGGTTTGGTTTATATATGGTTTATATAAGGTTTGTATATGGTTTGGTTTATATATGGTTTAAATATGGTTTATATATGGTTTGGTTTATATATGGTTTATATAAGGTTTATATATGGTTTGGTTTATATATGGTTTATATAAGGTTTATATATGGTTTGGTTTATATATGGTTTATATAAGGTTTGTATATGGTTTGGTTTATATATGGTTTAAATATGGTTTATATATGGTTTGGTTTATATATGGTTTATATAAGGTTTATATAAGGTTTATATATGGTTTGGTTTATATATGGTTTATATAAGGTTTGTATATGGTTTGGTTTATATATGGTTTAAATATGGTTTATATATGGTTTGGTTTATATATGGTTTATATAAGGTTTATATATGGTTTGGTTTATATATGGTTTGGTTTATATATGGTTTATATAAGGTTTATATATGGTTTGGTTTATATATGGTTTATATAAGGTTTATATATGGTTTGGTTTATATATGGTTTATATAAGGTTTGTATATGGTTTATATATGGTTTATATAAGGTTTATATATGGTTTGGTTTATATATGGTTTATATAAGGTTTATATATGGTTTATATAAGGTTTATATATGGTTTATATATGGTTTATATAAGGTTTATATATGGTTTGGTTTATATATGGTTTATATAAGGTTTATATATGGTTTGGTTTATATATGGTTTATATAAGGTTTATATATGGTTTGGTTTATATATGGTTTATATAAGGTTTATATATGGTTTATATATGGTTTGGTTTATATATGGTTTATATAAGGTTTATATAAGGTTTATATATGGTTTGGTTTATATATGGTTTATATAAGGTTTGTATATGGTTTGGTTTATATATGGTTTAAATATGGTTTATATATGGTTTGGTTTATATATGGTTTATATAAGGTTTATATATGGTTTGGTTTATATATGGTTTGGTTTATATATGGTTTATATAAGGTTTATATATGGTTTGGTTTATATATGGTTTATATAAGGTTTATATATGGTTTGGTTTATATATGGTTTATATAAGGTTTGTATATGGTTTATATATGGTTTATATAAGGTTTATATATGGTTTGGTTTATATATGGTTTATATAAGGTTTATATATGGTTTATATAAGGTTTATATATGGTTTATATATGGTTTATATAAGGTTTATATATGGTTTGGTTTATATATGGTTTATATAAGGTTTATATATGGTTTGGTTTATATATGGTTTATATATGGTTTATATAAGGTTTATATATGGTTTGGTTTATATATGGTTTATATAAGGTTTATATATGGTTTATATATGGTTTGGTTTATATATGGTTTATATAAGGTTTATATATGGTTTATATAAGGTTTATATATGGTTTGGTTTATATATGGTTTATACAAGGTTTATATATGGTTTATATAAGGTTTATATATGGTTTGGTTTATATATGGTTTGGTTTATATAAGGTTTATATATGGTTTATATATGGTTTATATATGGTTTGGTTTATATATGGTTTGGTTTATATATGGTTTATATAAGGCTTATATATGGTTTGGTTTATATATGGTTTATATATGGTTTATATAAGGTTTATATATGGTTTGGTTTATATATGGTTTATATAAGGTTTATATATGGTTTATATATGGTTTATATAAGGTTTATATATGGTTTATATAAGGTTTATATATGGTTTGGTTTATATATGGTTTATATAAGGTTTATATATGGTTTATATAAGGTTTATATATGGTTTGGTTTATATATGGTTTATATAAGGTTTATATATGGTTTATATATGGTTTATATAAGGTTTATATATGGTTTGGTTTATATATGGTTTGGTTTATATATGGTTTATATAAGGTTTATATATGGTTTGGTTTATATATGGTTTGGTTTATATATGGTTTATACAAGGTTTATATATGGTTTATATAAGGTTTATATATGGTTTGGTTTATATATGGTTTGGTTTATATATGGTTTATATAAGGTTTATATATGGTTTATATATGGTTTGGTTTATATATGGTTTGGTTTATATATGGTTTATATAAGGTTTATATATGGTTTGGTTTATATATGGTTTATATATGGTTTATATAAGGTTTATATATGGTTTGGTTTATATATGGTTTATATAAGGTTTATATATGGTTTATATATGGTTTATATAAGGTTTATATATGGTTTATATAAGGTTTATATATGGTTTGGTTTATATATGGTTTATATAAGGTTTATATATGGTTTATATATGGTTTATATAAGGTTTATATATGGTTTGGTTTATATATGGTTTATATAAGGTTTATATATGGTTTGGTTTATATATGGTTTATATAAGGTTTATATGAAGTTGATCTAATATAATCCAGGTCACAGCAACACTAGGGGGCAGCACATGAACACAGGTTAGATCTGCTCACAGCAACACTAGGGGGCAGCACATGAACACAGGTTAGATCTCCTCACAGCAACACTAGGGGGCAGCACATGAACACAGGTTAGATCTGCTCACAGCAACACTAGGGGGCAGCACATGAACACAGGTTAGATCTCCTCACAGCAACACTAGGGGGCAGCACATGAACACAGGTTAGATCTGCTCGCAGCAACACTAGGGGGCAGCACATGAACACAGGTTAGATCTCCTCACAGCAACACTAGGGGGCAGCACATGAACACAGGTTAGATCTGCTCACAGCAACACTAGGGGGCAGCACATGAACACAGGTTAGATCTCCTCACAGCAACACTAGGGGGCAGCACATGAACACAGGTTAGATCTGCTCACAGCAACACTAGGGGGCAGCACATGAACACAGGTTAGATCTGCTCACAGCAACACTAGGGGGCAGCACATGAACACAGGTTAGATCTGCTCACAGCAACACTAGGGGGCAGCACATGAACACAGGTTAGATCTGCTCACAGCAACACTAGGGGGCAGCACATGAACACAGGTTAGATCTGCTCACAGCAACACTAGGGGGCAGCACATGAACACAGGTTAGATCTGCTCACAGCAACACTAGGGGGCAGCACATGAACACAGGTTAGATCTGCTCACAGCAACACTAGGGGGCAGCACATGAACACAGGTTAGATCTGCTCACAGCAACACTAGGGGGCAGCACATGAACACAGGTTAGATCTGCTCACAGCAACACTAGGGGGCAGCACATGAACACAGGTTAGATCTCCTCACAGCAACACTAGGGGGCAGCACATGAACACAGGTTAGATCTGCTCACAGCAACACTAGGGGGCAGCACATGAACACAGGTTAGATCTGCTCACAGCAACACTAGGGGGCAGCACATGAACACAGGTTAGATCTGCTCACAGCAACACTAGGGGGCAGCACATGAACACAGGTTAGATCTCCTCACAGCAACACTAGGGGGCAGCACATGAACACAGGTTAGATCTCCTCACAGCAACACTAGGGGGCAGCACATGAACACAGGTTAGATCTCCTCACAGCAACACTAGGGGGCAGCACATGAACACAGGTTAGATCTCCTCACAGCAACACTAGGGGGCAGCACATGAACACAGGTTTGATCTCCTCACAGCAACACTAGGGGGCAGCACATGAACACAGGTTAGATCTGCTCACAGCAACACTAGGGGGCAGCACATGAACACAGGTTAGATCTGCTCACAGCAACACTAGGGGGCAGCACATGAACACAGGTTAGATCTCCTCACAGCAACACTAGGGGGCAGCACATGAACACAGGTTAGATCTCCTCACAGCAACACTAGGGGGCAGCACATGAACACAGGTCAGATCTCCTCACAGCAACACTAGGGGGCAGCACATGATCACAGGTTTGATCTCCTCACAGCAACACTAGGGGGCAGCACATGAACACAGGTTAGATCTGCTCACAGCAACACTAGGGGGCAGCACATGAACACAGGTTAGATCTCCTCACAGCAACACTAGGGGGCAGCACATGAACACAGGTCAGATCTCCTCACAGCAACACTAGGGGGCAGCACATGATCACAGGTTTGATCTCCTCACAGCAACACTAGGGGGCAGCACATGAACACAGGTTAGATCTGCTCACAGCAACACTAGGGGGCAGCACATGAACACAGGTTAGATCTGCTCACAGCAACACTAGGGGGCAGCACATGAACACAGGTTAGATCTCCTCACAGCAACACTAGGGGGCAGCACATGAACACAGGTTAGATCTGCTCACAGCAACACTAGGGGGCAGCACATGAACACAGGTTTGATCTCCTCACAGCAACACTAGGGGGCAGCACATGAACACAGGTTAGATCTGCTCACAGCAACACTAGGGGGCAGCACATGAACACAGGTTTGATCTGCTCACAGCAACACTAGGGGGCAGCACATGAACACAGGTTAGATCTCCTCACAGCAACACTAGGGGGCAGCACATGAACACAGGTTAGATCTGCTCACAGCAACACTAGGGGGCAGCACATGAACACAGGTTAGATCTGCTCACAGCAACACTAGGGTGGCAGCACATGAACACAGGTTAGATCTGCTCACAGCAACACTAGGGGGCAGCACATGAACACAGGTTAGATCTCCTCACAGCAACACTAGGGGGCAGCACATGAACACAGGTTAGATCTGCTCACAGCAACACTAGGGGGCAGCACATGAACACAGGTTAGATCTGCTCACAGCAACACTAGGGGGCAGCACATGAACACAGGTTAGATCTGCTCACAGCAACACTAGGGGGCAGCACATGAACACAGGTTAGATCTCCTCACAGCAACACTAGGGGGCAGCACATGAACACAGGTCAGATCTCCTCACAGCAACACTAGGGGGCAGCACATGATCACAGGTTTGATCTCCTCACAGCAACACTAGGGGGCAGCACATGAACACAGGTTAGATCTCCTCACAGCAACACTAGGGGGCAGCACATGAACACAGGTTAGATCTGCTCACAGCAACACTAGGGGGCAGCACATGAACACAGGTTAGATCTGCTCACAGCAACACTAGGGGGCAGCACATGAATTGTTGACATTGACATGTTTGTGTCGTTATCTAGAAAAACTGTTGACACAACAAAACTTCTCCTGTTGCAGGAACTAAAAGAGACGAGGAAACACTAAATATGACATGACATACATGTATATATATATATATCAGTTATATCTATATATACATCATATATATACATCAGTTATATCTATATATACACCAGTATATATACATCATATATATACATCAGTTATATCTATATATACACCAGTATATATACATCATATATATACACCAGTATATATACACCAGTATATATACGTCAGTTATATCTATATATACACCAGTGTATATACACCAGTATATATGTCAGTTATATCTATATATACACCAGTATATATACACCAGTATATATACGTCAGTTATATCTATATATACACCAGTATATATACGTCAGTTATATCTATATATACACCAGTATATATACGTCAGTTATATCTATATATACACCAGTGTATATACACCAGTATATATATGTCAGTTATATCTATATATACACCAGTATATATACACCAGTATATATACGTCAGTTATATCTATATATACACCAGTATATATACGTCAGTTATATCTATATATACACCAGTATATATACGTCAGTTATATCTATATATACACCAGTGTATATACACCAGTATATATATGTCAGTTATATCTATATATACACCAGTATATATACACCAGTATATATACGTCAGTTATATCTATATATACACCAGTATATATACGTCAGTTATATCTATATATACACCAGTATATATACGTCAGTTATATCTATATATACACCAGTATATATACGTCAGTTATATCTATATATACACCAGTGTATATACACCAGTATATATACGTCAGTTATATCTATATATACACCAGTGTATATACGTCAGTTATATCTATATATACACCAGTATATATACACCAGTATATATACGTCAGTTATATCTATATATACACCAGTGTATATACACCAGTATATATACGTCAGTTATATCTATATATACACCAGTGTATATACACCAGTATATATACGTCAGTTATATCTATATATACACCACTGTATATACGTCAGTTATATCTATATATACACCAGTATATATACACCAGTATATATACGTCAGTTATATCTATATATACACCAGTGTATATACACCAGTATATATACGTCAGTTATATCTATATATACACCAGTATATATACGTCAGTTATATCTATATATACACCAGTGTATATACACCAGTATATATATGTCAGTTATATCTATATATACACCAGTATATATACACCAGTATATATACGTCAGTTATATCTATATATACACCAGTATATATACGTCAGTTATATCTATATATACACCAGTATATATACGTCAGTTATATCTATATATACACCAGTGTATATACACCAGTATATATATGTCAGTTATATCTATATATACACCAGTATATATACACCAGTATATATACGTCAGTTATATCTATATATACACCAGTATATATACGTCAGTTATATCTATATATACACCAGTATATATACGTCAGTTATATCTATATATACACCAGTATATATACGTCAGTTATATCTATATATACACCAGTGTATATACACCAGTATATATACGTCAGTTATATCTATATATACACCAGTGTATATACGTCAGTTATATCTATATATACACCAGTATATATACACCAGTATATATACGTCAGTTATATCTATATATACACCAGTGTATATACACCAGTATATATACGTCAGTTATATCTATATATACACCAGTGTATATACACCAGTATATATACGTCAGTTATATCTATATATACACCAGTGTATATACGTCAGTTATATCTATATATACACCAGTGTATATACACCAGTATATATACGTCAGTTATATCTATATATACACCGGTGTATATACACCAGTATATATACGTCAGTTATATCTATATATACACCACTGTATATACGTCAGTTATATCTATATATACACCAGTATATATACACCAGTATATATACGTCAGTTATATCTATATATACACCAGTGTATATACACCAGTATATATACGTCAGTTATATCTATATATACACCAGTGTATATACGTCAGTTATATCTATATATACACCAGTGTATATACACCAGTATATATACGTCAGTTATATCTATATATACACCAGTGTATATACACCAGTATATATACGTCAGTTATATCTATATATACACCAGTGTATATACGTCAGTTATATCTATATATACACCAGTATATATACACCAGTATATATACGTCAGTTATATCTATATATACACCAGTATATATACGTCAGTTATATCTATATATACACCAGTATATATACGTCAGTTATATCTATATATACACCAGTATATATACGTCAGTTATATCTATATATACACCAGTATATATACGTCAGTTATATCTATATATACACCAGTATATATACGTCAGTTATATCTATATATACACCAGTATATATACGTCAGTTATATCTATATATAACCCAGTATATATACGTCAGTTATATCTATATATACACCAGTATATATACGTCAGTTATATCTATATATACACCAGTATATATACATCAGTTATATCTATATATACACCAGTATATATACGTCAGTTATATCTATATATACACCAGTATATATACGTCAGTTATATCTATATATACACCAGTATATATACGTCAGTTATATCTATATATACACCAGTATATATACGTCAGTTATATCTATATATACACCAGTATATATACGTCAGTTATATCTATATATACACCAGTATATATATGTCAGTTATATCTATATATACACCAGTATATATACGTCAGTTATATCTATATATACACCAGTATATATACGTCAGTTATATCTATATATACACCAGTATATATACGTCAGTTATATCTATATATACACCAGTATATAAACGTCAGTTATATCTATATATACACCAGTATATATACGTCAGTTATATCTATATATACACCAGTATATATACGTCAGTTATATCTATATATACACCAGTATATATACGTCAGTTATATCTATATATACACCAGTATATATATGTCAGTTATATCTATATATACACCAGTATATATACGTCAGTTATATCTATATATACACCAGTATATATATGTCAGTTATATCTATATATACACCAGTATATATACGTCAGTTATATCTATATAGGTGATCTGGTGACTAGTGTAGAAGACATATTAATAGAGTTAAGATAATTTAAAGATTTAATAATGGTCCATATTCTCTGTCATAAACAATTTCTCTTTTTATTGTAAAAATATAACTAATATAGTTAAATTTCACACAATCTTGTGATGACAAAAGATAAATCGTTAAAAACGTTAAAGCCTGATGAGCTCTTGCTTGTTTCAAGTCAATAAAGTCTGAAATGATTCTGTTGAGTTTCCTGGCGAAGGAACGACAAATGAAATAACTTTGAGTCGAACCTTCCAGGGTTTTTTCTCCTTTCGCTCTCTTTCTTCTTATCTAACTTTTCTTCAGGGTTGGTTGATATTTCTCACGGTTTTCATTTCTCAAACCATAGAGACAGAAGTTCTATTGAGTCCATCATCTCTGAGACCGAAGAACCAACAGTTGTGAGTCAAACTGAAAGTGTTGTGAGTCACAGTTCAACCATGAGTCATGTGACCTGAGCTGGTGACTCATCGAAGGCGAGACTGATTTGAAGAACTCTTGAAGATCTGCTCGATTTATTCAACACTACGAATGGAGCATTTACACGTATTAAACAAATACGAACAAATCTTATTTCGTTTGTGGCAACAGTGCAACGGAGGAGCCATGACACTGCAGTGACACCGCTCTGACACTGGGGGGCGCCAGAAACAATACTTTCAATCTGACGTAACATCAAACTGATGTAATTAATGCTCCTTTAAAGGCTGTTAGTGTTTCTGAACATTTCTTCAGAACATTTACAAACTTTCTGCTTCGCTGAGAACATTTATTCTGTTTGTTTTTAATATTATAATATTTTAATATTCAATATTCAAGAAGTGTTTCTTGGTTGATGTGGTTTGAATCATCGTTTCATTACCATGAACTTCCATCATGTTCTATCATGTGCTATCATGTGCTATCATGTTCCATCATGTTCCATCATGTTCCATCATGTTCCATCATGTGCTATCATGTTCCGTCATGTTCTATTATGTTCCATCATGTTCCATCATGTTCCATCATGTTCCGTCATGTTCCATCATGTTCCATCATGTTCCGTCATGTTCCATCATGTTCCATCATGTGCTATCATGTTCCGTCATGTTCCATCATGTTCCATCATGTTCCGTCATGTTCCATCATGTTCCATCATGTTCCATCATGTTCCATCATGTTCCATCATGTTCCGTCATGTTCCATCATGTTCCATCATGTTCCATCATGTGCTATCATGTTCCGTCATGTTCCGTCATGTTCCATCATGTTCTATCATGTTCCATCATGTGCTATCATGTTCCATCATGTTCCATCATGTTCCATCATGTTCCATCATGTTCCATCATGTTCCATCATGTTCAATTATGTGCTATCATGTTCCGTCATGTTCCGTCATGTTCCGTCATGTTCCGTCATGTTCCGTCATGTTCCATCATGTGCTATCATGTTCCATCATGTTCCATCATGTGCTATCATGTTCCGTCATGTTCCGTCATGTTCCATCATGTTCCGTCATGTTCCGTCATGTTCCGTCATGTTCCGTCATGTTCCATCATGTTCCATCATGTTCTATTATGTTCCATCATGTTCCATCATGTTCCATCATGTTCCATCATGTTCCATCATGTTCTATCATGTTCCATCATGTTCCATCATGTTCTATCATGTTCCATCATGTTCCATCATGTTCTATCATGTTCCATCATGTTCTATCATGTTCCATCATTTTCTATCATGTTCCATCATGTTCCATCATGTTCCATCATGTTCCATCATGTTCTATCATGTTCCATCATGTTCCATCATGTTCTATCATGTTCCATCATGTTCTATCATGTTCCATCATGTTCCATCATGTTCCATCATGTTCTATCATGTTCCATCATGTTCCATCATGTTCCATCATGTTCTATCATGTTCCATCATGTTCTATTATGTTCTATCATGTTCCATCATGTTCCATCATGTTCTATCATGTTCCATCATGTTCCATCATGTTCCATCATGTTCTATCATGTTCTATCATGTTCCATCATGTGCTATCATGTTCCATCATGTTCCATCATGTTCCATCATGTTCAATTATGTGCTATCATGTTCCGTCATGTTCCGTCATGTTCCGTCATGTTCCATCATGTGCTATCATGTTCCATCATGTGCTATCATGTTCCATCATGTTCCATCATGTTCCATCATGTTCCGTCATGTTCCGTCATGTTCCATCATGTTCCATCATGTGCTATCATGTTCCGTCATGTTCCGTCATGTTCCATCATGTTCCATCATGTTCTATCATGTTCCATCATGTTCCATCATGTTCCGTCATGTTCCATCATGTTCCATCATGTTCTATCATGTTCCGTCATGTTCTATCATGTTCTATCATGTTCTATCATGTTCTATCATGTTCCGTCATGTTCCGTCATGTTCTATCATGTTCCATCATGTTCTATCATGTTCTATTATGTTCCATCATGTTCTATCATGTTCCATCATGTTCTATCATGTTCTATTATGTTCCATCATGTTCTATCATGTTCCATCATGTTCTATCATGTTCTATCATGTTCTATCATGTTCCGTCATGTTCTATCATGTTCCATCATGTTCTATCATGTTCTATCATGTTCTATCATGTTCCATCATGTTCCATCATGTTCCATCATGTTCTATTATGTTCTATCATGTTCTATCAAACCAGTTCAACTTCCTCTCAACGAGCATCTTTAGCTTTCATTTGGATGAAAGTTTTGTGACTTTTAGCAACGACTGCCTGATTTTAAATATTCCTTTAGGCAGATATCTGACCTTTTGGCGTCACTTAAACTAGTACTTAGTAATACTAGTAACACTAATGGTTACAGTGATCAACACAAGAGCAACAAAACATTCACATTATGTGAACTAATACAATTTAAATCATCGTCACATAAAAATCGGTGTAAAAGTGTTTTTAAAGACTTCTAAGAATACATCCCATAATCTTGTCTTTCGGCGTCAACATCGATCTCCTTTGAACATATATTCGATCAGTGGTTTATTTTTACAGGAATGACTCTTTATTATCATGTTGATCTTTCTTGGTTTCATTAACGAGTATCGATGAACAAAACTAACGATAACTGATCAAACCTTCACGGATCGATGACGTCACGCGTCTCAGTGACGCTCCTTCTTTGTCCCTCAGACAGCAGCGCGCCCCCTGGCGGCGGCCGCGCAGACTGCAGCGACAGAGGAGGATCATGGGTGGACGGAAAGTCCCCGCGTGGAAGTGGAAGTCCCCTTGACTCGCTTCCTGGTCCTGGTCCTGGTCCTGGTCCTGGTCCTGCGTGTCAGTCGAGCTCGAGGCGGAAGTGAAGCTGATGGCGCGAGCGACGCTGCGGTGAAGAGCGCGAGCCTGAGCATCTTTGTTGTTCTCCCGCCACAAACACACAGGTGAGTCTGACGCACCTCTGGACTCACACACACACACACACACACACACACACACACGGACACACACACACACACGAACACACACACACACACGGACACACACACACACACGAACACACGGACACACACACACGAATGTCTGGACGATGTGCTCGGGCCTGGAGGTGTGTGTGTGTGTCCGTGTGTGTGAGTGAGTGTGTGAGTGTGTGTGTGTGTGCGCGCGCGTGAGTCCGTGCGTGTGTGTGTGTGTGTGTGTGACAGCACCTGTTTACTAACACGTCAGCCTCGCGCTCGCACCACAGCTTCTTAAAAGGTGTATTTGTTGTGTTTTGTCAAATTCCTGATGTGTTTGAACGCATCATTCTGAAGCTCTAGCTGTCACTGGAATGACGTCAACGCCTGGACGTCACAAGCTCGTGTCATTGTGTGTCTCAGGTGTGTCTCAGGTGAGACAACACGCCTGGTAAACGTCTGATCACGTGTCATGTTGGTGCACCTGCTGCTGCTCGGCTAGCGTTAGCGTTAGCATTAGCATTAGCAAGGATGCTATGACAGCAGCTACAGATAAGTGTCAAAACTTGTTTTCAAGATCAGACTCTGAGCCTCGAGTCCTGCTTCACACCTGACACACGTGGACTTAAAACATATCAATAGTTTGATTTATTATTGTATCACTGTATTGATCAGTCACGTGACTTTATGATGAAGAACGAGCTAACGATACATCACAGTTAGCATGTTAGCATGTTAGCATGTTTCATTAGTTTCAATGTCTACAACACAACCTGACAAATTACTTCATAATTTTGTTTTCAAGATGTTTGTTTTCTCTGACATGTTTTCCTTAAGAATCTTCATCACACAGTGATAATGTTGAAAAGGATTCAAACCTCTTAAGCAACTTTCATAGATAAGTTTCTGTTACAAAGACAAACGTGTTATTGTTTTCTTTATGGATTAGTTTGACTTAATGTCAGATTCAGCCTAAAAAACAATTGGATGAAAACATTTCTTTCACATAATAGTTGGTTTCACTTCTGTTTCCAGCACTGATACTTACATCTATATTATTAATCATCTTCAGCTATTTTTGGAACAAGGAAAAGACTCATCAGATGAAATTCAACCTTTAAAAATACACATTTCCTGGACATTTACATTTATAATTTATAAAAGTAGTTTTTATTGGCCCTGAATACATTTGTACTCGCAGCAAGTGTTTTCTGCAGCTCTTTGATCAGTGGAGTGTATTAAAAAGATGATTTGAGGGCATTAATGTGGGAGATCTTGACACTTTTATGAAGATCTTTCTCGTCCCAACATCCCTCCGAGCAGGATCTTCTGCGTTCGGTGGTTTCCCAGAGACTCTGTAGGAAAAGGGAATCTCCAGCTCAGAACTCCCAGCACAGCTACTTGAATTGTTGTAACGTATCATTTCCTCTTTCCAGCCTCTGCCCCCCCGACCTCAGCTCACCTGCTCCCCCATCATGTCGCAGGGTCAGAACTTCCTTCCCAAGTTCCTGTTCGTCTCCAACCTGCTGAAGGCCGTGAAGATTCGCCAGCGTGTTCCCAACGACGTGGTGAAGCCGGCGTCCAGCGGCGGTTTGATGCAGCACCTGCGAGGGATGCACCGCTACACCCTGGAGATGATCGCCATGAACCACTTCCCTCAGGCCTTCAGGGAGGTGGTCCAGGCCGCCATCCTGGACCGAGCCATGCAGGCGTCGCTGGAGCAGGAGAAGAAGCTCAACTGGTGTCGGGAGGTGAAGAAGATGGTGCCTTTAAGAACCAACGGTAGGAACGCTTCAGCTTTGACTAGAATCTGTTCCCGCATGAAAACAAGAGGTTTTTGTAAAAGATGATGAAACGATGGGTTTCTGACGTGGACTTCATTTAGAAGCTGCTGTTCAGTCATTGTCATGATTTAAACCTTATGTTAGATAAACTTTATTGATTATTGATAATGTCAAGGCTTCCCATCCACGTAGATCGTCTGTTGACGGGAAAGTCTGTCATTGATATTTAGTGTTCGCTGGTTTCATGATGGATCATTTCCACACTCGCCGTTTTCATCTTTCAACTTCTCTGTTTTTAAATTATTGATAAATGGTGGCAGAAATAAAAATGTCCAGGGGAAGTTGTTTTAGCGGATAAAGTCACAAAAACCGCTTAAAAAATGTGTGGATGAGGAAGTTGATTTATTTCAATTGAAAAATATTCTACGTTGAAGCAATTCCTGGAACTTCCACTGATGAACTTTCATGACTTTTGTTTCAGCGACTTAATGGAATTTCTTGGGTTTATCAAGCGTGATGTCATGAAGATCAGACGGAATTTAATGTGGGATTGTCAAAGTGTGAAAGCCTCAGACGTGACTTTCAGAAAGACACACACAGACGCACACACACAGACGCACACACTGCTGAGTCACTCATGCTGACGACACAAAGGAAGTAGAAGTCAATGAAAGTCCAGACGAACAAGTCGTTGTCATCAATAATCGTGCGACTCTTATCTTCACAGTTGTATTTGTGGATCAAGCAGGAGGAAGATCAAGAGAGTTTAGAAAGTCAAGAAGAAACTTATTATTCAGGTCAAATTTGATCAAAGTGGTTGGAAATAAGTCCAAGTATGAAGCTAATATGTTAAACAAAGTTTCCACCCGGGGAAATGATATTTTATTGCGATTCCGCTCACTTGAATATCTTGGGGTTTCCCCTCAGAGCGTCTCATGTGTCATGGACTGCCAGGAACTCTTGTAGACGCCACTGTTGGTGGTGAGCCATGTCAGTTTTCATGTGTTTCTATTTTCAAATTCAAGCTTTAAACCTGTTTAAATGATGCAGCTGTAAAAACGTATGATGGCATTATTTCAAAACAAGATGGCAGATAAGATCGTGCTCACACAGGTTTTTGATTAGGATGTTTCAGTTTCACATCAGAAATCTTCTTTCAAACGAACTTCCTCTGATCTTCACCCACAAAACATTCAGACTCAAAACACACATTTTTATTGACTTTAGTGTAGTTTACTAAATGAGGGAGCTGTTATTGTTTGGACCGCTTCAGAAGCGTGATGTCGGAGGCTAAAGCTAATCCAAGCCTCCACATTAGGTCAAACTTATCCATCTGGTCCTTCTGTGTGAGGAACTATGGATGGACTATGAGGGTCTGTAACAATATCCAAGTGGTTTGAGAGCGAGTCAACTGGACTGTGTAGATTTATCCTAGTTTTCCTAGAACTTTACGCAGACTTGACTTGCTTTCGAACCATATGGATAACCATGACCTGGCTGAACGAGAAGCTTCCTGGACAGAGCCACGAATACTTTATTGTAACGTTGAGTCTTTCGTTCTTCAGGGACTGGTTTAGAAACATGTGGCAAACATCAGCAACACCAGCTGGAACATTGAGATCACAAGAGTTTCCTGCAAGACTGCGTTCATAGCATAGTTGTCTTTCATCGCAGGCTGTTGTTGACAGTCACTAAGACGGCATTCCTTCCTGTTCAAGCCCCGCCTCTTTGGAAAGTCCAGGACCAGCTGAGTAGCACTTTGTGTCGGGATCATTAGAGGAAGAGCCGCTCGCACAAAAGACAGAAGTTAGTGTGTCGGGAAATTCCTGTGTTTGGATACGTTTTATTTAACTTGGTCATATGTTCAGACAAGATTTGAAAACCCGATCGTTCTCTGCCTCATGAAAGTGTGTCAAACTCCAGAGGTTCTGGAGGTTTGATGCTCCCTCTGTTGTCAGGATGGCTTTGTGTGTCACTTTCATGTCCGGGTCACATGATCGTCTGCGCACAAGCGTGGCCTGGAAATCCCCAGAGTCTTGTTTCATGTGTCAAGACCTCTATGAAGTCTCAACACTTTACAAAACATGCCTAGAAATACCGAGCTAGTTTCTTGTTCATCTAGTTGTTTAATTAGATTAGATTGACTTTATTTATCCCTCTGGAGAGCCTTTTAATAACTCTGTAGTGACTGGATGAACCTTGACCACATTTAATTCTGTCAGTGTGTACATTCCAGGATGTGGAGTCAACGTATCATTTGTGTATTTGTTGATAAATAAAGTGGTATCTTTGTGTTTGTGCAGGTGATGGGAACTGTTTGCTCCACGCTGCTTCCCAGTACATGTTGGGAGTCCAGGACACGGACCTGGTTCTCCGGAAGACGCTCCACGGCGTGTTGAAGGAGACGGATACTGGTGTGTTTCGAGTACGGTTCCAGGCGGAGCTGGTCCAATCACAAGAGTTTACACAGACCGGATTGAGATACACAACTATGGTGAGTTTAACTACACATTAACTTCACCTCTTAATCTCAGCAGACGCCAGACTCTCATCCATTCTTGAGCCTCTCCACCTCCATCCTCCTCCAAACACTTGACTGGTTCAAATCCTGGCTCTCTGATGCCAATTCATTCAGTTCAAAACATTTGAACATATGTCCCATTATGTTTCTTATCTGCCTCTTGGTCACAACTCCGCTGGCTCTCATCATATTAACTACACAATCTGACTCTTAAAGCCCTCAACAACAACCCACCCTGACCATCTCCTCACATAAACACCCCCCACCGGACCCTCAGATCCTCCTTCCATAGATTATTCACTTCACTAGTCTTGAACTTAAACTTTAAAGTCTTAAACTTTCCAGCTTTCTTATCTTTAAAACATCTGTTTTACTGTCGTTTTATAATCTGTTGTATGTTGTCCTTGTGTGTCTTGAAGGGCGCCTTATAAATAAAATGAATTAGTATTATTTATGATTATAAGTCTTTTTTTTTTCAACTAAAGTGTGTGTGTTGTTGTGATATGTGACTCTATTCTATCATCATAGTGATGATATTTTAATTGATAATGATCAAATTGTTTTTTACCGATAGCCAGCAATTTTTCATAAACAATAAAAAATAATACATAAAAAATAAAATAAGAAGAACATAAAGAGGAAGAACAAGATGATACAATCTAAGTCTAAAGATAAAGATAAAGAACATAGATCAAGGAAAGAAGTGAGTTTCATCAGTGTGTGTGTGTTGTTGTGATGTGTGACTCTATTGTATCATCAGTGTGTGTGTGTGTGTGTTGTGATGTGTGACTCTATTGTATCATCAGTGTGTTTGTGTTGTTGTGATGTGTGACTCTATTGTATCATCAGTGTGTGTGTGTTGTTGTGATGTGTGACTCTATTGTATCATCAGTGTGTTTGTGTTGTTGTGATGTGTGACTCTATTGTATCATCATTGTGTGTGTGTTGTTGTGATGTGTGACTCTATTATATCATCAGTGTGTGTGTTGTTGTGATGTGTGACTCTATTGTATCATCAGTGTGTGTGTGTTGTTGTGATGTGTGACTCTATTGTATCATCAGTGTGTTTGTGTTGTTGTGATGTGTGACTCTATTGTATCATCAGTGTGTGTGTGTTGTTGTGATGTGTGACTCTATTGTATCATCAGTGTGTTTGTGTTGTTGTGATGTGTGACTCTATTGTATCATCAGTGTGGGTGTGTTGTTGTGATGTGTGACTCTATTGTATCATCAGTGTGTGTGTTGTTGTGATGTGTGACTCTATTGTATCATCAGTGTGTGTGTTGTTGTGATATGTGACTCTATTGTATCATCAGTGTGTGTGTGTTGTTGTGATGTGTGACTCTATTGTATCATCAGTGTGTGTGTTGTTGTGATGTGTGACTCTATTGTATCATCAGTGTGTGTGTGTTGTTGTGATGTGTGACTCTATTGTATCATCAGTGTGTTTGTGTTGTTGTGATGTGTGACTCTATTGTATCATCAGTGTGTGTGTGTTGTTGTGATGTGTGACTCTATTATATCATCAGTGTGTGTGTTGTTGTGATGTGTGACTCTATTGTATCATCAGTGTGTGTGTGTTGTTGTGATGTGTGACTCTATTGTATCATCAGTGTGTTTGTGTTGTTGTGATGTGTGACTCTATTGTATCATCAGTGTGTGTGTGTTGTTGTGATGTGTGACTCTATTGTATCATCAGTGTGTTTGTGTTGTTGTGATGTGTGACTCTATTGTATCATCAGTGTGGGTGTGTTGTTGTGATGTGTGACTCTATTGTATCATCAGTGTGTGTGTTGTTGTGATATGTGACTCTATTGTATCATCAGTGTGTGTGTGTTGTTGTGATGTGTGACTCTATTGTATCATCAGTGTGTGTGTTGTTGTGATGTGTGACTCTATTGTATCATCAGTGTGTGTGTGTGTTGTGATGTGTGACTCTATTGTATCATCAGTGTGTGTGTTGTTGTGATGTGTGACTCTATTGTATCATCAGTGTGTGTGTGTGTTGTGATGTGTGACTCTATTGTATCATCAGTGTGTGTGTTGTTGTGATGTGTGACTCTATTGTATCATCAGTGTGTGTGTGTGTTGTGATGTGTGACTCTATTGAATCATCAGTGTGTGTGTGTTGTTGTGATGTGTGACTCTATTGTATCATCAGTGTGTGTGTTGTTGTGATGTGTGACTCTATTGTATCATCAGTGTGTGTGTGTTGTTGTGATGTGTGACTCTACTGTATCATCAGTGTGTGTGTGTGTTGTGATGTGTGACTCTATTGTATCATAAGTGTGTGTGTGTGTGTGTTGTGATGTGTGACTCTATTGTATCATCAGTGTGTGTGTGTTGTTGTGATGTGTGACTCTACTGTATCATCAGTGTGTGCGTGTGTTGTGATGTGTGACTCTATTGTATCATAAGTGTGTGTGTTGTTGTGATGTGTGACTCTATTGAATCATCAGTGTGTGTGTGTTGTTGTGATGTGTGACTCTATTGTATCATCAGTGTGTGTGTTGTTGTGATGTGTGACTCTATTGTATCATCAGTGTGTGTGTGTTGTTGTGATGTGTGACTCTATTGTATCATCAGTGTGTGCTTGTACAAAACTCTCTTTTCATTGAAATATTGACATTAGAAATCTTATCTTAAGCTGAAAACACTTTGTTTTTCTGGAGATTAAATCTTGTTGACCATTACCACACCCACTCTGGTGTGATAAGTCAAGCATGGAGGTTTGTCTCCGCGCGTTGTCAATGGTCTCCACCTCCAAGGGACTTGTTGTATAAACAAAGGAAGATTACAGCTGGAGGAATTATTTCGTCCCTTAAACCCTGTAAAACCAAGTTTACTAGATAAACTAATTGTGGTTTTCTTAATGATCTCAATTTAATCTAAATTCCAAAGCAAAGTTGAACTTGATCTGTATGTGATGGTTCTTCTGGAACCATGTTTAATTCTGCGCCAGACACGGAATGTTTCAACTCATGGTTCTCACCACAGAACTGGGACGAGGAGTGGGACAAGATCGTGAAGATGGCGTCTCCAGTCTCGAGCAGCAATGGACTCCAGTTTGACTCTCTGGAAGACATTCACATCTTTGTCCTGTCCAACGTTCTCCGTCGACCCATCATTGTCATCGCAGGTAAAGTATGATGGTCAAGAGGTCAAGAGGTCAATTATACGAACGTACTAACGTATACTAACTATACTGAACGTTGGGATGTTTTTCTAATCCAGTGATTCAATAGTTTTCAAGAGTAATCAGCATAAAGATCAAGAAAAAAGGCAAACATTATTTTACTTTTTTGTCATAGTATTCAAGTAGTTGGTGTGAACCTCTGGAGCAATATAATACAACATGATATACTTGAGGCAGGAAAAATGTATTTGTTTTCCACGATTTGAATCATTTCAGTTTTTGTTTCTAGTTGAATGTTTTGTTTGCATGAGTTTTTGTTCACTTGCTGTTGTTCCTTCAACAGACCAAGTTCTGCGGAGTATGAAGTCCGGCTCGTCCATCTCTCCTCTGAACGTAGGTGGGATTTATCTGCCTCTACACTGGCCGCCCACGGAGTGCTACAAATATCCCATCGTGCTCGGGTACGACTCGCAACACTTCGCTCCGCTCATCACCATCAAAGACAGCGGTCCAGGTGAGCAGCTCGCGAGGAGTCGTCGAAACTGATGTATTTACGGAAGCGCTTGTGAATTCTTTAGAGATCCGAGCGGTGCCGCTCATCAACCCGGGCCGGGCGGGCTTTGAAGAGCTCAAGGTGCACTTCTTGATGGAGAAGGAGCAGCAGCAGAAGGATCGTCTTCTGAAGGAATACCTGCAGTTGATAGAGATCCCGGTCATTGGTCTGGGCTGTGACGCCACCAGGATCATCAATGCAGCACGGTACTGATGGACCACGATTGTGTAGAACCTTGTGTTTAAGGCTGGATACGACATCATTATGAATCCCTGGTGAATTGTTGAAGCTAAGAAACAATTAAGAACTTTATAAAACTCATCAAGTTGATGGATTCACAATGTAACCTTGATTTTCTTTCACCTGTTCAATTGTTGCTCCTCAGGCTGGACGAGGGAAACCTTCCAGAGGACATGAACCTGATGGAGGACTACCTGCAGCTGGTCAACCACGAGTACCAGCGCTGGCAGGAGGACAAGGAGCAGGCCTGGGCCGCCCAACCTCAGCGCCCCCCGCCCTTCTCCGTGTCCCAGCTGTCACTCATCGAGATCCGCTGCGCGACGCCCAGATGCACCTTCTACGTGTCGGTGGACACTCAGCCTCACTGCCACGAGTGCTTCGAGAAGCGTCAGGCCACGTCGGGGCCCAGGATGGAGGGGGTCCTGCAGACCAAGGGGGGCGCAGTCCAAGGTGGGGTCAGTGGATCGGAGGCTGAGGTGAACTCCAGAGGAGCTCGAGGAAACAGTCCACCCTCCTCAGGCGTGATCTTGTCCAGCCCACGGCCCGCACCCCCCACAGCGCCCAGTCTCAGCCTCTACAGCGAGACTCATGCCATGAAGTGTAAGACGCCAGGATGTCTCTTCACGCTCAGTGTGGAGCACGACGGACTGTGTGAGCGATGCTTCAACTCCAGACAAAACCATGGACCTCCTGGAGCTGGACCAGCAGCTACTGGACCCCCTGGTCCCAACGGAGGACCCGTTGCCCCTCAGCCAACACAAGGCTCCGCCTGGACCCAGTGGGGGGGACCCGGGGCGGAGACGGAGCGATGCAGTCTGTGCAGACTCGAGTCCTTCAGGATATTCAACGGACTGTGTCCACCGTGCATGCAGAGACACCAGACCCCGGAGAGACCGGAGCAGCCCAACAACACCAGAACTGAGGCCTCGTCTTCAAACTGGAGTCAAACCGGAAACCCTGAGATGCCGGGACACACCTCGGCCTGGCAGGCCCCTCTGGCCCGGCCGTGTAAAAGGTCCGGATGCCCTTTCTTTGGAACACCGGAGAAGTTGGGTTTCTGCACTATTTGCTACGTAGACTATCAGACGAACCACCGTAAGTACAACTGTGTGTCAGAGGAATATTTGCTTCAGAACACATTTTAAAACACCATTAAATGATTTAGTGAAAATGTTCCTAAAGATTGAAAGATTAAAGTGATTCAATGTATTAAATCAGCAAAACATTCTGACTTTAGATAAAAAGTAAATTATTGCTGCTGTTAAGATTTTAAAATGTCCTTCATTAAGACGAATGACTGGACTTTAACTTTGGTTAACAGATGAACAGTCCAATCATAAGGTTCTATTTCTCTTTTGGTCTTGTTTTGGTCAGTGATGTGAGTCAGAGTCTCTGAGGAGGAACATGTTGTTTCACCTCCAGGAGAACGTTTGCAGCTGAGAACCATGATTTATAGAAACCATCAAGAAAGTTCCATTTTCACTTTGAAACTAAGCCTGAAATATCAAATGAAAAAATGATGAGTAATAGTAGAAAATAAAACGGGACATTTATGTTTTTGTACATGTTTTATACTGACCTTGTGACTAAGCAAAGTGGCCCCGCGGCCGCACTCTGTTCTTTACTGCTTGATTTACGTGTCAAACGTGTTTGTTGCGTCACATGTCGTACGAACATGTTTGTTGCGTCACATGTCGTACGAACATGTTTGTTGCGTCACATGTCGTACGAACATGTTTGTTGCGTCACATGTCGTACGAACATGTTTGTTGCGTCACATGTCGTACGAACATGTTTGTTGCGTCACATGTCGTACGAACATGTTTGTTGCGTCACATGTCGTACGAACATGTTTGTTGCGTCACATGTCGTACGAACATGTTTGTTGCGTCACATGTCGTACGAACATGTTTGTTGCGTCACATGTCGTACGAACATGTTTGTTGCGTCACATGTCGTACGAACATGTTTGTTGCGTCACATGTCGTACGAACATGTTTGTTGCGTCACATGTTCGTACGAACATGTTTGTTGCGTCATATGTCGTACGAACATGTTTGTTGCGTCACATTCGTACGAACATGTTTGTTGCGTCACATGTCGTACGAACATGTTTGTTGCGCCACATTCGTACGAACATGTTTGTTGCGTCACATGTCGTACGAACATGTTTGTTGCGTCACATGTCGTACGAACATGTTTGTTGCGTCACATGTCGTACGAACATGTTTGTTGCGTCACATGTCGTACGAACATGTTTGTTGCGTCACATGTTCGTACGAACATGTTTGTTGCGTCATATGTCGTACGAACATGTTTGTTGCGTCACATTCGTACGAACATGTTTGTTGCGTCACATGTCGTACGAACATGTTTGTTGCGTCACATTCGTACGAACATGTTTGTTGCGTCACATGTCGTACGAACATGTTTGTTGCGTCACATGTCGTACGAACATGTTTGTTGCGTCACATGTCGTACGAACATGTTTGTTGCGTCACATGTCATACGAACATGTTTGTTGCGTCACATGTCGTACGAACATGTTTGTTGCGTCACATGTTCGTACGAACATGTTTGTTGCGTCACATGTCGTACGAACATGTTTGTTGCGTCACATTTGTACGAACATGTTTGTTGCGTCATATGTCGTACGAACATGTTTGTTGCGTCATATGTCGTACGAACATGTTTGTTGCGTCACATGTCGTACGAACATGTTTGTTGCGTCACATGTTCGTACGAACATGTTTGTTGCGTCACATGTCGTACGAACATGTTTGTTGCGTCACATGTCGTACAAACATGTTTGTTGCGTCACATGTCGTACGAACATGTTTGTTGCGTCACATGTCGTACAAACATGTTTGTTGCGTCACATGTCGTACAAACATGTTTGTTGCGTCACATGTCGTACGAACACGTTTGTTGCGTCACATGTCGTACAAACATGTTTGTTGCGTCACATGTCGTACAAACATGTTTGTTGCGTCACATTCGTACGAACGCGTTTGTTGCGTCACATGTCGTACGAACATGTTTGTTGCGTCACATTCGTACGAACATGTTGTGAAATGTATCTTCAGACCTGGAGGTTTCACTGACTCCCTCTGATGCCTTCAGACTTGACTCCTCCTCCTCCGCCGGTCCAGACCCGCCATGGCGTGGAGACGGGCTTCCAGAATGCGTCGCGGTGTCGCGGGCCGGGCTGCGGTGCTGTCGGGAAGGCCATGCTGGAAGGATACTGCGACAAGTGTTACGTCAAAGAACAAAGTGCACGACTCAATCAAGTGGTTCATCGGACGCCACACTCGCCTCCTCCCGTCGTGGTGAGGATTTTTATTCTTGGTCTGGAAAATTCTATATAAAATGTTTGCATAAAAGTGACAACAATTTTCCAGACAAGGACGAAGCTATTGGTTAACAGTCACATGATCGTCTGTGTGTCGCATGATTGGCTGAAATGGTTGCGTAATAGGCTTCCATTAATGACTCCTTTTTTTATGTTTGTGAACTTTATTTGATGTTTTCACTTATTTCTGTCTTCAGAGGGAAAGAGCAACCAAACCCAGATCAACACAGCAATCCCAGACCCAGACCCAGACCCAGAGTCAAAACGAGAGTCAAACCCAGAGTCAAACCCAGAGTCAAAACGAGAGTCAAACCCAGAGTCAAAACGAGAGTCAAACCCAGAGTCAGACTAAGAGTCAGACTCAGACTCCGAGTCAGACTCAGTGCCGGCGCAGCGGCTGCAGTAACGTGTCTCCGGGCTGCACGGATCTGTGCCCGGAGTGTCACACTCGTGGGCAGGGCAGGCGGGCGCAGGCGCCCAAAGAGAAGTCCAAGCAGAGGTGCCGCACACAAGGCTGCGACCATTACGCCAACCAAGAGAAACAGGGATATTGTAACGAGTGTCACCACTTCAAGCAGATCTACCGCGGCTGAGCCTCCGAGACACTTCCTGTGAGAGTCTAACACTCCTGCTCCTCCTGCTCCTCCCACAACGGTCATGTGACTTCTGCTCCTCCCACAACGGTCACGTGACTTCTGCTCCTCCCACAACGGTCACGTGACTCCTGCTCCTCCCACAACTGTCATGTGACTCCTGCTCCTCCCACAACGGTCATGTGACTCCTGCTCCTCCCACAACTGTCATGTGACTCCTGCTCCTCCCACAACTGTCATGTGACTCCTGCTCCTCCCACAACTGTCATGTGACTCCTGCTCCTCCCACAACGGTCACGTGACTCCTGCTCCTCCCACAACTGTCACGTGACTCCTGCTCCTCCCACAACTGTCATGTGACTCCTGCTCCTCCCACAACTGTCACATGACTCCTGCTCCTCCCACAACTGTCACGTGACTCCTGCTCCTCCCACAACTGTCATGTGACTCCTGCTCCTCCCACAACTGTCACGTGACTCACTAGTTACCTTATGGCCTGAAGATCTCACCTCCATGTAGAATGTGAAGAAAGTGTGTACATGGAGGGAGAGTGTGTGTGTGTGTGTGCGTGTGTGTTTACAGTAGTCATGGCTCCAGAAATACCTCTTTTACGATCATGTGTGTGTCGTTCACTGAGAGGTTTGACTCGTGCACACACCTGTGAGGTTGAACTCTCGTGCACACACCTGTGAGGTTGAACTCTCGTGCACACACCTGTGAGGTTGAACTCTCGTGCACACACCTGTGAGGTTGAGGGTTCGACGCCGGACAAGATGATTGTATGTCGACACGAGAAGCATCTGGATTGATTTCTAGACACAGCCAAGGATTTCTACTGTCTGTCTCGCGTCTACCTGTCTGTCTGACATCGGTTCCAGTCAGGGTTGTCGTGAAAGTCCGCTGTCAATCACACAGAAGTGATTCTATTGATCAGAAGTTCTTCAAATACTCGACTGGAAGAGTGAGAGGGAAGTTTAAATGTCAACATTAATGCAACAAAACACATGAATGAATAAAAGTGTTCATTATCTTCTGTGACACATTAAGAACATAAACAATTGGACTATAAATGAAAGTAAATTTGCTAAAAATAAAGTTTTATTTCAACTTGAATCTAAACCATTGATGTTGACATTTGAAAGAATCGATGAAACAGAAACAGACAAACAGATTCTGCTGCTGTTCACTCTTTTATTTCTCCGACTATAACACATCTGTTGCCTTTTTCTAGTTAAGAAGCTCATATATATATATATATATATACACACGCACACACACACACACATGTTCACACACACACATGTTCACACACATGTTCACACACACACCACTAACCTTCTCTGAATGTGTCACAAACCTGGGGCTGATCCTCCTAATACTTGCCTTCGAGACGTGATGTTGACGGACCAGAGGTTCTGATCCTGAACCTCCCCTTATCTAGTGTGAATATGGATCTGGTCCTTGTCCTGGACCTTCAACCCGATGCCTCATCTCAGCAGAAGCTGCACATGTGCTCCTGGAAAACTGACATTCCTCTCTTGATTTGCCTTCTTTGATTGTACTTTAATATATTTCTTTTGGTTTCTGCTAAAAAACGATGACGAAGACACAAATATTTGTACATGTTCATCAACAGTTGTTGTTCGACCTGCAGATGTTCATGTAGCATGAAGTGACTGAACCTCGTGTTCTCTGATGCTGCGTTTGATTTGACTCACAAGTCTCCAGTTCTGACTCGCAAGTCTCCAGTTCTGACTCGCAAGTCTCCGGTTCTAGACTCGCAAGTCTCCAGTTCTGACTCGCAAGCCTCCAGTTCTAGACTTGCAAGTCTTGAATTCTAGACTCGCAAGTCTCCAGTTCTAGACTCGCAAGTCTCCAGTTCTGACTCGCAAGTCTCCAGTTCTAGACCCGCAAGTCTCCAGTTCTGACTCGCAAGTCTCCAGTTCTAGACTCGCAAGTCTCCAGTTCTAGACCCACAAGTCTCCAGTTCTGACTCGCAAGCCTCCAGTTCTAGACTTGCAAGTCTTGAATTCTAGACTCGCAAGTCTCCAGTTCTAGACCCGCAAGTCTCCAGTTCTGACTCGCAAGTCTCCAGTTCTAGACTCGCAAGTCTCCAGTTCTAGACCCACAAGTCTCCAGTTCTGACTCGCAAGCCTCCAGTTCTAGACTCGCAAGTCTCGAATTCTAGACTCGCAAGTCTCGAATTCTAGACTCACAAGTCTCCAGTTCTAGACTCGCAAGTCTCCAGTTCTAGACTCGCAAGCCTCCAGTTCTAGACCCACAAGTCTCCAGTTCTAGACCCACAAGTCTCCAGTTCTGACTCGCAAGCCTCCAGTTCTAGACTCGCAAGCCTCCAGTTCTAGACCCGCAAGTCTCCAGTTCTAGACCCACAAGTCTCCAGTTCTAGACCCACAAGTCTCCGGTTCTAGACTCGCAAGTCTCTAGTTCTGACCCGCAAGTCTCCAGTTCTAGACCCGCAAGTCTCCAGTTCTAGACCCGCAAGTCTCCAGTTCTAGACCCACAAGTCTCCGGTTCCAGACTCGCAAGTCTCGAACTCTAGACTCACAAGTCTCCAGTTCTAGACTCGCAAGTCTCCAGTTCTAGACTCGCAAGCCTCCAGTTCTAGACCCACAAGTCTCCAGTTCTAGACCCACAAGTCTCCAGTTCTGACTCGCAAGCCTCCAGTTCTAGACTCGCAAGCCTCCAGTTCTAGACCCGCAAGTCTCCAGTTCTAGACCCACAAGTCTCCAGTTCTAGACCCACAAGTCTCCGATTCTAGACTCGCAAGTCTCCAGTTCTGACCCGCAAGTCTCCAGTTCTAGACCCGCAAGTCTCCAGTTCTAGACCCGCAAGTCTCCAGTTCTAGACCCACAAGTCTCCGGTTCCAGACTCGCAAGTCTCGAACTCTAGACTCACAAGTCTCCGGTTCCAGACCCGCAAGTATCCGGTTCCAGACCCGCAAGAATCCGGTTCCAGACTCGCAAGTCTCGAATTCCAGACTCGCAAGTCTCCGGTTCCAGACTCGCAAGTCTCGAATTCCAGACTCGCAAGTCTCGAATTCCAGACTCGCAAGTCTCCGGTTCCAGACTTGCAAGTCTCCGGTTCCAGACTTGCAAGTCTCCGGTTCCAGACCCGCAAGTCTCCGGTTCCAGACCCGCAAGTCTCCGGTTCCAGACCCGCAAGTCTCCGGTTCCAGACCCGCAAGTCTCCGGCTCTGATCTAAAGTTTGGTTTGAACTGTTTTCTCTCCATAAGTGACTTTTGAGAACAAAACAAATGAAGCATCGAGCGACACGTTCAGTCTCATGACGACTCGATCCCTCAAACTTGTGTTGATTGTGACTGGAACTGCCTCAAACATCTTTTCTACCTGCAGCTCTTTTCTCCAGTTGACGAGATCCTGCTCCGACAGGAGGGTCTAGACTGTGTTGAAGATCCTTCTGACAGGAGGGTCTGGACTGTGTTGAAGATCCTTCTCTGACAGGAGGGTCTAGACAGTGTTGAAGATCCTTCTGACAGGAGGGTCTGGACTGTGTTGAAGATCCTTCTCTGACAGGAGGGTCTGGACTGTGTTGAAGATCCTTCTCTGACAGGAGGGTCTAGACTGTGTTGAAGATCCTTCTCTGACAGGAGGGTCTAGACTGTGTTGAAGATCCTGCTCCGACAGGAGGGTCTGGACTGTGAAGATCCTTCTGACCACATGAACCAGTGCTGTCGTCCAGACGCTGCTGGACTGAATCAAAACATGCAAATGTGTCAAGTTGTACGAAAAGATCTGGTTTTCTTTGTCAAGTATTTATTCATATCAAAATATGTGTATTGTGTGATTCAATAATTATTTATATGTTGTCCTGAAATGAATTATTTTTATTAAGAAATAAGTCTTGTTTTTTTCTGTCCATTTCTTTTTTTTTAAACAAATATGATTATAATTGTTTAATTTAAGAGACAATATCCCCTGAGTTATCATAATCTCAGGTTCAAATAATTGGTGCTCCGCCCTCTAACCGCTTCGCTATTGGTTTATCCTCGAGGCCCCGCCTCGTCTCTGAGAAAGCTGAATGAACTCGCCACCCAGCTGGGTGCAGTCCACTTCCTATAAAGGCGGGAAACACCCGCCCCATTTCCTCCAACTGAAAACTCAGCGAGAAGGCGGCTGCTGGGTGACGAGGTTAGAGGGCTTTGCACCAATTCTTAGAACGTGAGATTACAATGATAACTCAGGGGTTCTACTTCATATTGGTGCTCCGCCCTCTAACCACTTAGCTATTGGTTTAAACCCAAGGCGAAACGGGACGGGATAAATGTACCCCCAGCTGGACGCCGCTCCCGAAGCAGCATTGCTAGGGCCCTGCCGGCCCAGGATCCAAGTCTACTGGAGCCGTGGGCCTCGAGGGGGGCACAGCAGCACTCAAAACCGTATGAGCTACTGATCCCGCCGTCACGTCGAGGAGATGGGTCTTAGTAAAGGTTGACGTGGACGCCCAAGAAACAGTTGATGTCCTCTGCTGCCAGACCCCACAAAAGAGCCGCTTAGGCTGCCACACCACGGGTGGAATGTGCCCTCAGTCCGCTAGGAGCAGATCCACCCGCTGCTTGGTAGGCCCGGATAATGGCTGATCTCACCCAATGAGAAAACCTCTGGGAGGAGATCGCCTCACCCCAAGGCATCTACTGTCGCAGATGAAAAGGGCATCAGAGCGCCTAAACACAGCCACCCGCTGCAAGTAACAGGCTAAAGCCCTCACTGGACACATCAGGTGAAGACGTTCCTGACCCGGGTCCAAGTGGGGCGGCGGATGAAAGGCCTGCAGCGTGATGGTCTTCGCCCGGGACAAGGAACTCAGAATCTTCGGGCGGAACCCTGGGTTAGGACGCAATGATACCGAAAAGACTCCTCGACGCCGAAGGAAGGACACTCAGGGCTAGTGGAGAGAGCACAAAGCTCACTCGCTCTCTTCGTTGTCGTCAGTGCCAGAAGGAGCGATACCTTGAAAGACAAGATATCCAGTGGGACTTGGTCAAGAGGCTCGAAGGTCGGCCTGTGAGAGAGTCCAGTACCAGCTAGAGATCCCACTAAGGGCTGGAAGGCCTTGCAGGAGGTTGAAGCCTGCAGGCACCCCGTAAGAAATGCGCCACCAGAGGGTGGGCGCGAGCCGAAGCACCCTTGAATCCGACATGGCTCGTCGCTATGGCTGATGCGAACACTCTGTGTCGCCACAGTCCGTCCGCTATCCAGCAAATGTTGCAGGAGAGACAGGACAGCGGAGACCAAACAGGAGCTGGGGTCCAAGGACCTGTCTGCACACTAGCGGGAGAAAATTCCCCACTTTGAGGCATAAAGCCTGCGTGTCGACGTGGCCCGGGCGTTCTCCACACGCTGGTCCAAAGTCCTGCTCAGTTCGTCCTGTGCAGGAGCCACACTTTGAGAGGAAGGCCTAGCACTGGGGGCGCTGTCAGAGTCCCCCCTGCCTGACACAGGGCAGTGGGGGCCCAAGGGTCCCAGACTGCCATGCGCACCAGCTCTGGGAGTCTGGCGCTACCAGCATTAACCTCAGCCCCTCCCACCTTGTCCTCCGAACTAAGGGGAGGAGGAGCCGCGGAGGAGGGAAGGCGAACAGTAGTCCTGCCGGCCAACTCCAGTGGGCCAAAGCGTCCACGCCTGGTGGAGGGCAATCCGATGCCCTGAGGGAGAACCAGAGAGGACATTTGAAGTTATCCTTGCTGACGAACAGGTCTGCCACCGGGTGACCGAACCGAGACCATATCTCGGCTGCCACTGCCTCAGACAGACCCCATTCGTCCTGGCAGGCCCCCCTCAACAGTCTGTCCGCTAACGCGTTCAGCTCACCAGGCACATGCTGAGCTCTGAGAGAGAGCAGGTGACGGTCTGCCTACAGCCAAATCTTCTTTGCCACACTCGGAAGGGCTGGGGGTCTGACTCCACCTTGGCGATTTACGTACGACACAGCGGTGGAGCTGTCGGATAGCACTAGGACATTGGACCGTGACAGTTGGGGAGAGAGGTTAAGAAAGACGTTGTAAATTGCCTTTAGCTCTAGCCAGTTTATGTGTCTGCACACTGGTCTATTCCAGACCCCGCTGGCATAGGCCTGACCCGAGGTGCCTCCCCAACCTGTCAGAGAAGCGTGCGTATCCCTCCTCCGTGTTCAACAGTACCCCCAGGTAAACTAACTGTTGGACTGGAGTCAGATCTCTCTTGCTGAGGTTCACCGTGAACCCCAGGGTGGCAATATGGCTCAACACCTTCTGTTTGTGAGTGTAACTTTCTGCCTCTGACCTGGCAAGGATCAACCAGTTGTCCAGATAGGTCAAAATCCTCACCCTAATCGCTCTTAATAGCTCCAGTGCCGCCAACACACACTTGGTGAAGGTCCTGGGTGCCAGAGAGTAGCCAAACGGGAGTCGAGTGTATTGAAAAACACGATTCTCGAGGGCGAAACGCAAGTACTTTCGATGTCTCTTGACTATTGGTATGTGAAAGTACGCGTCGGTCAGGTCGATAGATGTCATCCAATCTCCTGGACTTACACCTGTGAGCAGTTTCTTGACCGTCAACATGCGAAACAGGCGGGTGGCTATGAATTTGTTCAAATAGCTCAGGTCCAGTATGGGCCTCCAACCCCTGGTCTTCTTTGGCACAAAGAAGTACCGGGAGTAAAACCCTGACATCATCTCTGCTGCTGGAACCAGCTCTACCACCTCCTTCTGCAGCAGAGTAGAGACCTCGTTTCTTAGACAGGATAATTTCTCCTGCTCCGCCACGCGTGTCCAGAGAATCCATGAAAAACGCGGGGGTTGACGGGCAAATTGGAGCACATAGCCCCGCCTGATTACTTCCCTCTGCTATCTGGAATGAAGTAAAACCAAGCGACTCCAAGCCGAATAATGTTTTGTCAGAACCGCAACCCTGACGAACTTTGGGTTGTCCTCCGGCCCGCCCCCGCGAACGTCCCAGAGCGGGCCGTTTTACGAAAGGGCATCACACAAGCCGCGTCTCTATCTCTTGAATCAACAGAGCAGTACTCGAGCTGGATTCACTAGAACCCCCACTCTCATACATAAAATCCGGCTCTGTGGGAGAAACCTCAGATGCGTCTTGCACGTACCCTTTCCCCCCCGAAAGTCTCCCCAGCCCCCCGAGCACTCCTTAGTGTCACCGGAGCTGACAAAATCCGAGATGTGGAGGTGGTGTGCGTTCAGAACAGGTCGCGCGCACGTCGGCACCGCATCACTCTCCGCGTCCAGTACATTCTCAAGCTCCGCTGGCAGATGATCAACCAGAAGGGGCGATATCCCCTCGCCCTCGCCTGGTCTCAGAACGGCGAGAAAACTTACGCGTAAAAGCGCCATGTTGCGTCAAACCCATGGCGTTTCTCCGCCGCCATACGTGACGTCCTCCACGGTGCCAGTGCTTGTTGCCAACGCTGTGGGGGAAGGAACAACCTCCGGTCAACATAGACATGTCTGGACTAGTTCCACTCACCTCAGCTGTCAAGCTCTGTCGGGCACGAGCGCTTGTCGAAGCGGGATCAAACACAGCTGACTCAGCCGGCCTCGTGGACCTCTGCTCGTCTGGAAACAAAACACATGTGGTTGGAGTCTGCCCCTCATTCGTGTGGACAGACTCCTTTATTACAGTCTCTGCATGACCCGGACAAAGGGGTTTAAAACCTCCTTCGAAATGTGTTCTGAGAGGAAACTCTTGCCGTCTATGAACGGCGGAGCATGTTAGCTTAGCATTAGTGGCGAAAGTTTCTAATGACGCCTGTGAATACGTCACAGTCACAGGCGGAAACACATGCACACTACTAACATCTCTCTCAGAACGAACCACAGAAACATCATACCTTCTCTTTTTTTTATTTCCATAAATGCCCTTGAATGAATAGGGGGGAGGAGGGCTCCCCCGAGGAGATGCCTTGCCGCCTCTGCTGCGTTGTCGCCGCTGCTGACCCATCGCCCGCCGTCGCTGTTGCCGCTGTTGTTGCTGCTGCTGGGGTGGCTGCCTCTGGTGACGCTTCCCCCAGCACCAGATGATGAGGCAGATGAACGGGATCTCCGTCTTCGAGCGCCGAATCCCTGTCGCGCCTCGTCATCACGCCCATGCAGGTGATGGCGGAGCTGCGCCAACTCCCTCTGCGCTGCCTCCTGGCGGGCCACGATGTTCCGGAGCTCTGGACCAAACAGATAATCCTCTGTTTTGGGTCCATTCAGGAGTACCCTCCGATCTTTCTCCGGAGTGTCCCTCCCAGGATTGCATACGCCTGCGACATCCTGAGGAGCGCAGCCACCTAGTCCTTGACTTCCTCCATGTCAAAAGGTCCAAGGTTGTCTCGGTCAACGATGAGCCTGTCGAGCGCACCTCACAGGAGAGCCATGTTGTTCGCGAGGGAGACCACCTGCGTCCCCCCCATATAGGTTCTGTTGAACAACATATCCGTCAACCTGTAGGCAGAGCTACAGCTCGGCCTGTCCAGAGCCGAGCTTCCGGCATTTTTAATGCCAGAAATGATAAAGCTTCCTCCAAAGAGTGACAAATCCTTCACAAGACCAATGGGTCCAGATGGTCATTTGTTTCATTCCCAGAATCAAGGTTTCTATGAAATATGTTAATTTTTCTTTTTTGCAAACAGATTGATAAATAAATCACACAAAGATTTATACTATTTTTCCAAGGCACAATAATGAGATAAAATGACACATGAACATCCGAGAACATGTTTTACCCAAATGTGGATCCTGTGATGTTCAGTCTCAGGGACTTTCTCGTGAACAGATCAGCAGTGGATGTGGTTTCCTGGAAATACCCGAGTGTGTAAACATTTGACTCAAGAGTTCCTGTCAATCAATGACGAGACTTGTTGGCTCGAGATGAAATTCAACACAATCTCATGACCTCGTTGTCGAGACTTCAGTAAAGTTGGCTCGATATTGACCGATTCGATGTTTGCGCGATAATGAATGTAAAGGTGTTGAGTCACCTGTTCTGTGAGTCACCTGTTGTATCGACTACAAGCGCGTTTGAACCTCAATATTTCGTCCTATCGTCCTGATCAAATACCCAAATGTCTCTGCAGGTGAGGCGGCGTCTAAGGGACTGTCCTCCAATAGACTGAAAAAGTGTGACTTCTTTTAATTCCGTCTTTATAACTCCTTCATTTTAGGTTTTATGGTCACCATGTTCATGTGACTCAAGAAGGGCCTCCATATATATGTTAAGGTAAGGTAAGGTAAGGTAAAACTTTATTGATCTTTATTGATGAAAAATTGTTTTTTTCCAATAGCCAATACATACAGCTTTTTTTTTTAATAAAAAATCTAAAATAAATCAAAAATAAAATAAGAACAAGAGAATTAAAGAGAAATAACACAATTACACAATCTAAGTCTAAAGATAAAGATAAAGAACGTAGATCAAAGAAAAACAACAAAGACAAAGATACAAAGACTAACATAGAACAGAACATCAAGATACTTTCACTTCTGCCCCTAACTCAGAATTGTACAATTTAATAGCCAGAGGAATGAATGAGTCCCTGAGTCTATTAGTGTTGCATCATGGGAGGAGCATTCGTGCTTCATCTGCTTCTCTGCTCACTGATGACAGTGTTCAGAGGATGATGTCATCATGATGATGGACAGTAGTTTGTTCAATGATCTCAGCAACTGTCACCAGTGAGTCCAGCTTCATTCCAACCACAGAGCCAGCCCTCCTGATCAACCTGTTGACCTGTTGACCTGTTGACCTCCTCTTGGACACATTTCCACCCCAACACACCACAGCATAGAACAGGACACTGGTACTGTTACTACACTCATTAGTGTTTTACATTTCTTTTTGCAATATGTAACCAGGTAATAAATGACATATTGAAATTTCACAACATCCATCGTATTTTATTTGTGTTATCTTTTATTTTTCATTTTGTCGGTTAATTTTAAATAGTTAGATTGTGTCCATAAATATGTACTGTCACTTTAAGTGTTTGAACCTGTACTGCTCAAAAAACCAGGCTTAGACCCAACTGACCTCAGTCATTTCAGGCCTATTTCTAAGCTCCCTTTCTTGTCCAAGATCTTGGAGAAGGTGGTGTCTGAGCAGCTGTTCCTGGATCAGAGCGACATCCATGAGAAGTTTCAGTCTGGCTTCTTAAACATCAACGGAGACAGTTTTATTGAAAGTGTCCAGTGACATCATGATGTTCTGGTTCTGTTGGATCTGTCCTCAGCCTTTGACACAGTTGAACCAGATCCTGCTGAGAAGACTGAGGGATGAAGACTGTCTGGGTCTGTGTTAAAATGGTTCTCATCTTACCTTTCTGGGCGCAGTTTTAGTGTATCTGCCAATCAAATGAGGTCTGAATCGGCAGATCTGTTGTGTGGAGTCCCTCAAGGTTCTGTTCTGGGTCCTTTATTGTTTTTGCTGTACTTGATTCCCCTCGGTAAAATCATTCAGAGATTTCCAGATGTTTCTTATCACATGTTTGCTGATGACATCCAGCTCTACTGCTCTGTTGATCCAACTGAGCCCCAGAGGCTGAACTTAGTCAATTGTTGCTAGAAATCAAACAATGAGTGAAAACACTTTGCAGCTAAATGTGGACAAAACTGAAACTCTGGTGATTGTTGATGATAAGATTCCAGGGTTGAGTCAGTACTTGCGTGACTTATGTCAGTCTGTCAAACTGAGCCTGAGAAACCTGGGTGTTGTATTTGATAAAGACATGTCTCTTGTTCAACACTGAAGAAAACTGACCAGAAACTGTTTCCTTCAACTGAGAAAAATCTCTAAACTTAGGAAAATGTTGTCGGAACATGATCTGGATCTTATAATCCATGCGTTTGTTTCTTCTCGTCTGGACTATTGTAACAGTTTGTTTTCATGTCTTAACAAGAAGGATCGTCTCGTCTGCAGTTGATTCAGAACTCTGAGCCGCTCTAGTAGAAGAACTCACATTTCTCCTTCAAACTCTTCACTGGCTTCCAGTTTCTTTCAGGATCAACTTTAAAATTCTGGTTCTTACTTTCAGATCTATTCATGGTCAGACCTTCATGATCTGATCCAGCCTTACACCCCAGCTCGGGCTCTGAGGTCTGTGGATCAGAATCTAGTGATGGTATGATGATCTACTGACTCCTTCAAGAAACATCTGTGTTTGATGATCTACTGACTCCTTCAAGAAACATCTGTGTTTGATGATCTACTGACTCCTTCAAGAAACATCTGTGTTTGATGATCTACTGACTCCTTCAAGAAACATGTGTGTTTGATGATCTACTGACTCCTTCAAGAAACATGTGTGTTTGATGATCTACTGACTCCTTCAAGAAACATCTGTGTTTGATGATCTACTGACTCCTTCAAGAAACATGTGTGTTTGATGATCTACTGACTCCTTCAAGAAACATCTGTGTTTGATGATCTACTGACTCCTTCAAGAAACATCTGTGTTTGATGATCTACTGACTCCTTCAAGAAACATCTGTGTTTGATGATCTACTGACTCCTTCAAGAAACATCTGTGTGTTTGATGATCTACTGACTCCTTCAAGAAACATCTGTGTTTGATGATCTACTGACTCCTTCAAGAAACATCTGTGTTTGATGATCTACTGACTCCTTCAAGAAACATCTGTGTTTGATGATCTACTGACTCCTTCAAGAAACATCTTAAGACGTTTCTATTTGTTCAGGCTTTTCCTTGAATTTCTGGAACTCCTGTGTTGTTCTCAGTATTATCTTGATCTTTAAAGTATGTACTTTTTTGAGTATTGTTTTGATTGTTTAAGCGCCTTGTGACCCTGGTCTCGAAAAGCGCTATATAAATAAATATAACTTACTTACATGCGTGAGCTGCATGTCTCCTCAGCGCGTGCATCAGCTGCAAGGAGGAGGTATGTTAACTGCTCTGCGGAGAAAGTTCTTGTATTTGTTTCAAAACTTTACCATTTTTCTGTTATGCTTTTGTGTATGTAAAAATGTTGTTTATTCGTGTTCTAAAATTTGCGACAGTTTGTCAAACAAGTATTTAAATAGCATGTGTGTGTGTTGCAGTGACGTGTGAGGAGCTCAGCAGCTCTTGCTGATTCATATGCTTGTTTTGTACAGAGAAATTAAAAGCATTTGGAAAGACTACCTGCGTCCTGAATATCCATAGTCTGCACAGAACACAACGCAGATAAAGAAAACACATCCCGTTACAAATACTTCACATACTGTACATTTTGTAATAACTTTGTAATTACAACTCTGATGGTCTATAATTCATGTCACTTATGAAGTATCTTCATATCAAGTTACTTCACTCGTTAGTTTTTCAAATTTCATCTTTAAATTTCAAGAAGAAATAAAAAAAAAACTGATATATAGTGATATAAAAGAATTAAAAAAACTAATGAGTGTAGTAACTTGATAAGAAGGTACTTCATAAGTGACATGAACTTAGGGACCATCAGCGCTTTCAAGACGTTTATATTACAACAGTTTTATGAAAGATTCCATGTAAATATAGATATGAAAGAATTTAGAGAAATAAAAAAAAAACTAAATAGTAAAGTAACATGATATGGATGATTGTGACAAAATTTGCTGCACATAACAGTTTTATTACAAATGGGTAATAAATAGTGCATGTAATAACTAAATAACTAATAACTAAACAATACACTACCATGTAAAAAAAAATATATATGAAGGTTAGAACATTTGTTATTTTAATAACTCGTATAAAGAGGTATTAAAGCGCAAAGATCATGTCAATAGCGAACCAACTTTACTTAACAACAAAAGACTACATCTCCCATCATGCATTTTCAGTTTACGGAAATACGGGTCTGGTTGTTAGTTGCGCTCGTTTTGTTGCACGAAGCCAGACATACGTTTGTCGACGAGCCTCACAGGTAAACACCGCCCGTTCGGCACACATGTTGTAGAAAAGAAGCACACCGCTGACGAGGAACCTGTTGCGCGCGAGATGTTTGTTGTTATTTATTTTAGGTTTAATTTGCTGAATATGATTTTAAAACATTGGCTTAGATTTTATTAAACATCGACCGCGAAGAAAAGGAAAGTCAAAGTCCACGAAAAGAACGAACACGTAAGTTACGATGTAGCTTGTGTTGCTAGCTGATGCTAACCCTCAAAGTTCTTGTTTCATTCTGTCTTCGTTTCGTATCATTATTTACTGTTAAGTTTACAAGTCACTCATAATTGTCTTATTTACGTCACACTCGGTTCGTGCGTCTGAAAACATCGCTTCTACGTCACACACAGGCGACAACGTCGCATCAGTTCAACGTGTGTTTAACGCTCTCGTGTTAATGATGAACAGTGACGTCAATACACTGAACTAAAATGACAATAAATCAATATTTCTTCTGTGAAAATACATGAAACTTTGTTCACTTGTACTTCAAAACCTGCTGAACATGAAAACTAAGTCAGATCTTTGTCAACTATTACGGTTTACTTTTTATAATGAAATATAATAAAACACATTGTGCACAAACAGCTTTTTAAGCAAATAGAACGTCATAAGTCAGTACAATTATTTCAACAACCGTAAATTAATTATTTTACAAGAAAACTAAAGAATAAACGGGAAAATATAACAGATCAGCAGAAAATTCTCCCGCCACTTTTCTTCCGTCTCACGTCTGCAGATTCATGTACAAATTGAATTAGTATTTTTGAGAATCTATTGAGAGAAAATATACTTTAATGTCATAATATCAGAGTATTTTTGAGACTCTATTGAGAGAAAATATACTTTAATGTCATCATATCAGAGTATTTTTGAGACTCTATTGAGAGAAAAGATACTTTAATGTCATCATATCAGAGTATTTTTGAGACTCTATTGAGAGAAAATATACTTTAATGTCATCATATCAGAGTATTTTTGAGACTCTATTGAGAGAAAATATACTTTAATGTCATCATATCAGAGTATTTTTGAGACTCTATTGAGAGAAAATATACTTTAATGTCATAATATCAGAGTATTTTTGAGACTCTATTGAGAGAAAATATACTTTAATGTCATAATATCAGAGTATTTTTGAGACTCTATTGAGAGAAAATATACTTAATGTCATAATATCAGAGTATTTTTGAGACTCTATTGAGAGAAAATATGCTTTAATGTCATCATATCAGAGTATTTTTGAGACTCTATTGAGAGAAAATATACTTTAATGTCATCATATCAGAGTATCTTTGAGACTCTATTGAGAGAAAATATACTGTATGTCATCATATCAGAGTATCTTTGAGACTCTATTGAGAGAAAATATACTTTAATGTCATCATATCAGAGTATCTTTGAGACTCTATTGAGAGAAAATATACTGTATGTCACCATATCAGAGTATTTCGGAGAATCTATCAGTGATAGTGACTTCTCTCTTTCTACCGTAACACAAAAGTGCAAGTTGTGTCTCGAGGATCAATAAAGTTTTACCTTACCTTACCTTACCTTAGCTTACCTTACCTTACCTTACCTTACCTTAGATCGCGACTCACTTGAGCTCAGTGTGTTAATGATGTATTTGAGGATGAAACTCTAGTTTCTAGTGAAATTATTAACCCTCAAGTGACACTTCATGCAACTTTTGTGAAAGTACGAATACACTTTAGATTCCATTGCATGGAAATACATAAATAAATAAAAATAAATAAACTTTTAGGCTGAAAATGAAAGGATATGCTTCTATTGTAGTTACACTACAAACAAACCTCAGACGACATCGTTGCCCTTGATTGTGTTGAACTTCAAGAAGAGGAGAAGGTCGAGTGAAGGTCGAGTGAAGGTCGAGTGAAGGTCGAGTGAAGGTCGGGAGAAGGTCTGGAGGAGACCAGGATTTCCTCGGCAACATGGATGAAGTGATGAAGAGTGAAGCAGGTGATGTTTACTCACAGCTTGTCCTCCAGTTTGCAAAGAAGTTAATACATGACTGGCTTGAAAAACTCAGGATTCAAAATAAACCAAAATAAAGTTTTAAACGAACAACACAAGAACCAAAACAGTTTTGTTTACATGCAGTGAATCAGCTGAAGATTGTGAAGCAGAGCAGAGACGTGTCTTCAAAGAAACCTTCTCCTGTGAAGGTAACACCTTCTAGTATATCATCGTTTAATATTTGCTGAGTCAACTTTAGATGTTTGACGTTTTATCCACAATGTTCTTCACGTCATTAATTGATCAAGTTAACATTCTGTCAGCGACTCCAGAAAGAACCAGATCAAGATTTAGTTCCGGTTCTGCATAACCAGTCCGAGTACATCCAACACCTGGAGGCCGAGGTCAAGTTCTTCAAGGTACAATCTGTGGGGCGTCACGTCTTTCAGCTCACGAAGCATCACCACCTATGTTTGTGTTTCCAGGAGGAACTTGAAGAGTTCAAAGGTCGTGTCAAAGTTGTTCTGGTGGAAAATGAACGGCTCAGTTTTGAGCTGAAATCCAAAGAAGAGTCTTTTCAGGATCAAACAAACTCAATGGTAGTTAATCTGTGAATTCTTCCTTTAATCCACCATTAATACATTTGAATCGACTGTCAGTTGGAGTCCACTAGGTGGCGCCCTTGGATTAAAAATGATGTTCATTGAAGTCACTCATGCAAAGTCAAGACTATAAAAAGTATTTAAAAAATTGCCATATAGTGGACCAGAAAAAACAAATACACACTATAACACACACACTGTGCACACTTTAACACACTCACACTGTACACACTATAACACACACACTGTGCACACTTTAACACACACACACTGTACACACTATAACACACACACTGTGCACACTTTAACACACACACACTGTACACACTATAACTCACACACTGTACACAATATAACACACACACTGTACACACTATAACACACACACTGTACACAATATAACACACATACTGTACACACTATAACACACACACTGTACACAATATAACACACACACTGTACACAATATAACACACACACTGTACACACTATAACACAAACACTGTACACAATATAACACACACACTGTACACACTATAACACACACTGTACACACTATAACACACACACTGTACACAATATAACACACACACTGTACACACTATAACACACACACTGTACACAATATAACACACACTGTACACAATATAACACACACTGTACACAATATAACACACACACACAACACACTATAACACACACACACAACACACTATAACACACACACACAACACACTATAACACACACACTGTACACTATATAACACACACACTGTACACACTATAACACACACACTGTACACAATATAACACACACTGTACACAATATAACACACACACTGTACACACTATAACACACACACACAACACACTATAACACACACACACAACACACTATAACACACACACACAACACACTATAACACACACACACAACACAGCACAAGCGAAGGCAACAACAGTGAAAACTCATGGAAACACAAACTGGTAGAAACACCTTATTATTATTATTGACTCTTGATTTAACACATTATTCTGAGCTTCAAGCTCCTGCTAGTCGTGTTGAAGCCTTGAGTGTTCAGTTACACTTGTGTTCGTCCACTTGTCTGCTAGTAACACACACTCCCTTCGCTTCAGGAACGACTCAGAGTCCTCCACAAGTCTCAGATCCAAGGTCTGGAGGCTCAGGTGGTCTCCCTGAGGTACGAGCCGTGACCACCTTCCTTCTGTGCACTTGTTCAACCACCTGTGTGACGGTTGTAGGAAAGATCTGTCCGTGAGCCGGCAGGAGTGTGAGGAGCTGAAGGTGCTGCAGCAGGAGGGTGAGGAGCTGAAGGTGCTGCAGCAGGAGGGTGAGGAGCTGAAGGTTCTGCAGCAGGAGGGTGAGGAGCTGAAGGTGCTGCCAGACCAACAGACTCCAGGTGTGGCAGGTCTGTGTCTCAGGTGTGGCCAGCATGAAGGACTGACGTCCAGCTCTCACGCAGACGTGCAGACGCTCCACAGAGTCAACAAGTAAGAAAACACGACATCACTCGTCAGTGAGTTTAACACGTGTTCCTCACAGGGAGAGAAACGAGTTAGTGATGACGCTCAACACTGTCCGGAGGAGTCAGGAGGAGGCGCAGCAGAGGGAGTGGTCGGCGTGTTTACAGGTCAAGCAGGCGGTGGAGATGGTGGAAGAAGCGAACGTTCAGAAAGCAAAGGTCTGTGTCTCTGTTCTCGTGGCTCGTCAATAACTCATAATCATGTGATCATCAAAGAAATCATTTACTCATGTCTGCTTCCTCATGTTTTCATGTGTTAATCCGTCAAATAGGAAGAATACAAATGGAAAAGTGAATCAAACAGATCAATAAACCAGACCAGGATCATATCAATTAAACAACAAAACATTTATTCATACGTTCTTTAAAACAAGTCACAGTGTTTTTATTTATGAACAATTATTGTCTCTTTGAGACTCATTTAATGAGAGCTAACGATTGACTAGTTGACTTTTGGTCCAAACTACTGGAAGATTCTTCTTGATCTTCCTGTTTACCTGCTCAGGTGGAGATGCAGCGTGAGCAGCTGAGCAGGGAGATGATACGACAGAGAGAACGTCTGCAGCATCAAGTGAAGACCATGACGCGGAGATTAGCTGCAGCTCGAGAGGATGGACTGAGCGAAGGACGCAGACAGAGAGAGGAGCTGACGAACACAGTAAGTACCTGAGAACACAGTAACTACCTGAGAACACAGTAACTACCTGACGAACACAGTAACTACCTGACGAACACAGTAAGTACCTGAGAACACAGTAAGTACCTGAGAACACAGTAACTACCTGAGAACACAGTAACTACCTGACGAACACAGTAAGTACCTGAGAACACAGTAAGTACCTGAGAACACAGTAACTACCTGAGAACACAGTAAGTACCTGAGAACACAGTAAGTACCTGAGAACACAGTAACTACCTGACGAACACAGTAACTACCTGAGAACACAGTAACTACCTAAGAACACAGTAAGTACCTGAGAACACAGTAACTACCTGACGAACACAGTAAGTACCTGAGAACACAGTAACTACCTGACGAACACAGTAACTACCTGAGAACACAGTAACTACCTAAGAACACAGTAACTACCTGAGAACACAGTAACTACCTAAGAACACAGTAACTACCTGAGAACACAGTAACTACCTGAGAACACAGTAACTACCTAAGAACACAGTAACTACCTGAGAACACAGTAACTACCTAAGAACACAGTAACTACCTGAGAACACAGTAACTACCTAAGAACACAGTAACTACCTGACAAACACAGTAAGTACCTGAGAACACAGTAACTACCTAAGAACACAGTAACTACCTGAGAACACAGTAACTACCTGACGAACACAGTAACTACCTGAGAACACAGTAACTACCTAAGAACACAGTAACTACCTGAGAACCCAGTAACTACCTGAGAACACAGTAAGTACCTGAGAACACAGTAAGTACCTGAGAACACAGTAACTACCTGAGAACACAGTAACTACCTGAGAACACAGTAACTACCTGACGAACACAGTAAGTACCTGAGAACACAGTAACTACCTGACGAACACAGTAACTACCTGAGAACACAGTAACTACCTAAGAACACAGTAACTACCTGAGAACCCAGTAACTACCTAACAACACAGTAACTACCTAAGAACACAGTAACTACCTAAGAACACAGTAACTACCTAACAACACAGTAACTACCTAAGAACACTAACTACCTGAGAACCCAGTAACTACCTGACAAACACAGTAACTACCTGAAAACACAGTAACTACCTATCTCATGTTCTTGTGGTCTCATGTTCTTGTGGTCTCATGTTCTTGTGGTCTCATGTTCTTGTGGTCTCATGTTCTTGTGGTCTCATGTTCTTGTGGTCTCATGTTCTTGTGGTCTCATGTTCTTGTGGTCTCATGTTCTTGTGGTCTCATGTTCTTGTGGTCTCATGTTCTTGTGGTCTCAGGTTCTTGTGGTCTCATGTTCTTGTGGTCTCATGTTCTTGTGGTCTCATGTTCTTGTGGTCTCATGTTCTTGTGCTCTCAGGTTCTTGTGGTCTCATGTTCTTGTGGTCTCATGTTCTTGTGGTCTCATGTTCTTGTGGTCTCATGTTCTTGTGGTCTCATGTTCTTGTGGTCTCATGTTCTTGTGGTCTCATGTTCTTGTGGTCTTATGTTCTTGTGGTCTCATGTTCTTGTGGTCTTATGTTCTTGTGGTCTCATGTTCTTGTGGTCTCATGTTCTTGTGGTCTTATGTTCTTGTGGTCTCATGTTCTTGTGGTCTCATGTTCTTGTGGTCTCATGTTCTTGTGGTCTCATGTTCTTGTGGTCTCATGTTCTTGTGGTCTCATGTTCTTGTGGTCTCATGTTCTTGTGGTCTTATGTTCTTGTGGTCTCATGTTCTTGTGGTCTCATGTTCTTGTGGTCTTATGTTCTTGTGGTCTCATGTTCTTGTGGTCTCATGTTCTTGTGGTCTCATGTTCTTGTGGTCTCATGTTCTTGTGGTCTCATGTTCTTGTGGTCTCAGGTTCTTGTGGTCTCATGTTCTTGTGGTCTCATGTTCTTGTGGTCTCATGTTCTTGTGGTCTCATGTTCTTGTGGTCTCATGTTCTTGTGGTCTCAGGTTCTTGTGGTCTCATGTTCTTGTGGTCTCATGTTCTTGTGGTCTCAGGTTCTTGTGGTCTCAGGTTCTTGTGGTCTTATGTTCTTGTGGTCTCATGTTCTTGTGGTCTCATGTTCTTGTGGTCTCAGGTTCTTGTGGTCTCATGTTCTTGTGGTCTCATGTTCTTGTGGTCTCATGTTCTTGTGGTCTCATGTTCTTGTGGTCTCATGTTCTTGTGGTCTCATGTTCTTGTGGTCTCAGGTTCTTGTGGTCTCAGGTTCTTGTGGTCTCATGTTCTTGTGGTCTCATGTTCTTGTGGTCTCATGTTCTTGTGGTCTCATGTTCTTGTGGTCTCATGTTCTTGTGGTCTCATGTTCTTGTGGTCTCAGGTGTCCGGACTCTCTCAGCAAGTGGCCCAGTCTGAGTCTCAGCTGAACAGATGCCTCAGAGACAGAAGCTCCTTGACCTCAGAGCTGGAGGTCACGCTCCGGCGACTGACCTCTCTGGAGCAAGAACATTCCAAGGTTGCTTCATGTTTCTATGAAGATACATTCGTTGAAGGAATGAACGACGATCACAGAACAATGAATGAAAAGTTCAAATTAAGCCAATTACGATGTCATTCTATAAATGGCCACTTGATGGCGGCAGCACTTAGTTGTTGTGGGTCACATGTCCCGAGAGAAGGAAACATCACGTAAACATCATGAGATGATTGACAGCTGCTCCGTGTTCTGATGCATTTGATTGATGTTCATCAAACATCACAAAAGTCTTCGAATCCATTCATTCTTTCGAGAGACGTCACTGTAACTTTTCTAGGAAAAGAATCATTTCTCCAACTAGTCATCGTTATATTTTCAAAATAGCGACATGTTTGTTGTGCTGGTATGTTGTGTGTTTATCAATATATGTCTATCAGGTGTGTGTAGATCTGCAGGATCAGATCCATCAAGCTCAGCTCCAGAGACAAGAGGCCCAGAGAGACGTTCAGGAGCTGAACCTGGAGATCAGCAGGAACAAGATGAAGACCTCACAGGTTGATGTTCTCTGTTAACGTAACCTTGTTGTTCTTATTATTCTTTGTTTGTTCTTATTATTCTTTGTTTATTCTTATTATTCTTTGTTTATTCTTATTATTCTTTGTTTATTATTATTATTCTTTGTTTATTATTGTTATTATTCTTTGTTTATTCTTATTATTCTTTGTTAATTCTTATTATTCTTTGTTTATTCTTTGTTTATTATTATTATTCTTTGTTTATTATTGTTATTATTCTTTGTTTGTTCTTATTATTCTTTGTTTATTCTTATTATTCTTTGTTTATTCTTATTATTCTTATTATTCTTTGTTTATTCTTATTATTCTTTGTTTGTTCTTATTATTCTTTGTTTATTCTTATTATTCTTTGTTTATTATTGTTATTATTCTTTGTTTATTATTATTATTCTTTGTTTATTTTTATTATTCTTCGTTTATTCTTTGTTTATTCTTATTATTCTTTGTTTTTTCTTATTATTCTTTGTTTATTATTTGTTTATTCTTTGTTTGTTTTTATTATTCTTCGTTTATTCTTTGTTTATTCTTATTATTCTTTGTTTATTATTTGTATATTCTTTGTTTATTCTTATTATGCTTTGTTTATTCTTATTATTCTTCGCTTATTCTTATTATTCTTCATTTATTTTAATTATTCTTTGTTTATTCTTATTATTCTTCGTTTATTTTAATTATTCTTTGTTTATTCTTATTATTATTAGTTTATTCTTATTATTCTTCGTTTATTTTCATTATTCTTTGTTTATTTTCATTATTCTTATTATTCTTTGTTTATTATTTGTTTATTCTTTGTTTATTCTTATTATTCTTCGTTTATTCTTATTATTCTTCATTTCTTCTTCGTTTAATTTAATTTCAATTATTCTTCGTTTATTTTCATTATTCTTCGTTTATTCTTATTATTGTTTGTTTGTTTTCATTATTCTTTGTTTATTCTTATTATTCTTTGTTTATTCTTATTATTCTTCGTTTATTCTTATTATTCTTTGTTTATTCTTATTATTCTTCGTTTATTCTTATTATTCTTTGTTTATTCTTATTATTCTTTGTTTATTCTTATTATTCTTTGTTTATTCTTATTATTCTTCGTTTATTTTCATTATTCTTTGTTTATTCTTATTATTCTTTGTTTATTCTTATTATTCTTTGTTTATTCTTATTATTCTTCATTTATTCATATTATTCTTTGTTTATTCTTATTATTCTTCGTTTATTCATATTATTCTTTGTTTATTCTTATTATTCTTTGTTTATTCTTTGTTTATTTTTATTATTCTTCGTTTATTCTTTGTTTATTCTTATTATTCTTTGTTTATTATTTGTTTATTCTTTGATTATTCTTATTATTCTTTGTTTATTCTTATTATTCTTTGTTTATTCTTATTATTCTTCATTTATTTTAATTATTCTTTTTTTATTCTTATTATTCTTTGTTTATTTTAATTATTCTTCCTTTATTCTTATTATTCTTCGTTTATTTGAATTATTCTTCGTTTATTCTTTGTTTATTCTTATTATTCTTTGTTTATTCTTATTATTCTTCGTTTATTCTTATTATTCTTCATTTATTTTAATTATTCTTTGTTTATTCTTATTATTCTTCGTTTATTTTAATTATTCTTCGTTTATTATTATTATTATTCGTTTATTCTTATTATTCTTCGTTTATTTTCATTATTCTTCGTTTATTCTTATTATTGTTTGTTTGTTTTCATTATTCTTTGTTTATTCTTATTATTCTTTGTTTATTCTTATTATTCTTTGTTTATTCTTATTATTCTTGGTTTATTCTTATTATTCTTTGTTTATTCTTATTATTCTTCGTTTATTTTCATTATTCTTCGTTTATTCTTCTTATTGTTTGTTTATTCTTATTATTCTTCGTTTATTCTTATTGTTCTTCGTTTATTTTCATTATTCTTTGTTTATTCTTATTATTCTTTGTTTATTCTTATTATTCTTTGTTTATTCATATTATTCTTCGTTTATTTTCATTATTCTTCGTTTATTCTTATTATTCTTCGTTTATTCTTCTTATTGTTTGTTTATTCTTATTATTCTTCGTTTATTTTCATTATTCTTTGTTTATTCTTATTATTCTTTGTTTATTCTTATTATTCTTTGTTTATTCTTATTATTCTTTGTTTATTCATATTATTCTTCGTTTATTTTCATTATTCTTCGTTTATTCTTATTCTTCGTTTATTCTTCTTATTGTTTGTTTA